>NC_061116.1:107517501-107626346 GCF_002878395.1 Capsicum annuum | reverse complement strand
GACAAACACTTAACAAAAATTCGGAGAGCAACTTCCAGAGGATCAGGGAGATATGGAGGCGACACCCCAACAGGATCAAGGATATGGCCAAGGAGCAGCCTCACCTGGAGTGGTGCTCTATCAAGGGCGATGCCTCACCTGTAGTAGGGCTTAACCCACGGAGGCGCCCCTCCATTCTCGTGCTCACAAACTGCTGCAATTCAATTCCAACACGGACTTGGCTTACTCCTATACTATAAATACAAATTATAACACATTTTTACATAACTTTGGATATATTTTGGAGACCAAGGGGATGATGCAACTTCATAATTAGTTTTTTTTATTTGTATTTAGTTCATACATATTTTTAGTCGATAATTACAATTTTATGATTAGGATTATTACTGTGTGGCTAAACACCATTTTTTGGGGTTAAAGACAATGACATGAGTACTATTATTTTGAATTAAATTTGTTTAACTTTACTTATTATTATTTGTTGTGTGTTCATCTTTAATATAACTATTTTAAGCATTCATGACCCTTAGAATACATCAATTGTCAACCCTTTGACCTCAGGAGAGGGAATAGGGGATAGATTATGGAGATGAACCAAGTATGATTTTTATTTGTTTATGAAATAAGGAATTCGAATTAGTGTCTAGGATAGGGATGTACTTACATGCGTTACTTCATCTACACGTAGGATGATAGATTAAAGAACTTAATTGGACTATTACATCCGTTCAATGATATAGTTGTCAGGTTCAACTTAGGTAAAGGATTTGAGGTTGGGAGAACATGATCACGCAATTAACCCTATGAATCTACAACAAAGATAAGCAACTTAACGAATGAAGTTCAACAACATTTCATGATTGTTCAAAGAGGTTTAACTCTGGGTTTTCTCCTATAGATTGTTTTAAGATATTTACATTACACATTGTTTACTTTTCTTTAGTTATAAATTACAAACTCTCTTTTTGAATACATTTACATCAATTGAATCTAGATTGTGAACTAAAATAGAATTATTGTTGAATCAAATCTCTGTGGGATCGATACTTGGCATTCATTAGGCCACTTTACTACGTTATAAGACCACGTACACTTATGTGTGCGCTATCAAGTTTTTGGCACTGTTGCTGGGGACTTGAAATTTGTCAACTGTTTATTTTAGTTTTACATTTAGATTTATTTGGTATTTTTATGCTTTCCCTAGGATTTGTGTTTTTACTGGAAACATGTTTTAAGGTTAGAAAGCTGACAAATGATAAGGAGTTGGTCAAACCAAACCCCAAAAACCAATAACACTTCCATCAATAAAGGAGAAACGCAATCTGTCTCCCCAAATTTTGGCAAATAGAATAAGACTAAATAGTTCCTGTTCTTATGTCTGAAGAAAAAGAAGCCCGCAGGACAGTTAGGGAAGTGGTAGTCCCACTTTCGAGGAACTTGACTTCCCCAATTCAAAGTCCGGCTGCTGGGGGGAATTTCGAGTTAAAGAACAACATGGTGCAGCTTCTCATCACCAGTGGACAGTTTGCAGGGCTTTCACACTAGGATCCACAAGTCAACTTGCATACTTTGATTGAGCCTAATGTCATATTCATTCCAACTGTGATCAATACAAATTATGTGAGGCTGATATTTTTTCCCCATTAAATATTTGGGGAAACTAAAAGGTGGTTGAATGCAGAATAGACTAATTCAATCTCATCATAGGACGATTTAGCCAAAAATTTCCTCATTAGATTCTATCCATCTGGTAAGACTGCAAGGCTCCGCAGTGAGATAGTGAGCTTCAAATAGAAGCCAAATGAAAACCTCTATCATGCTTGGAAATGATTCAAGGATCTTCTTAGGGACTTTTCACACCATCAATAGTCCAACGAGATATTTGGTTATACTTTTATAGAAGTACTTGATCACAATATAAAGATTTTACTAAATTCAGTTGTAGGTGTTCAAGTACTGGACTTGAATTATGATGAGCTTTACACATTGTTGAATTGCATAGAACCAGGAAATCCTGAGTGCCATTTGGATACTAGAAGTGCAACAAAAAGAATTACTGGTGTATTGGTAGTGGACCAATACACAGCCTTATTAGCTTAGGTAGTAGTACGAGAAAATATGATAAACACTCAATTCAGCAGCCTAAAATTGGGAGTAGCACAATATGCAGCCATAGTCAATACCATCCAACAAGCTGCAGGTTGGTGAGAAGTGTGCAGTAATAGTGGTCACTTAGCGGCTATGTGTATCTCCAATCCAAAATCAGTGATTTATGTGGGTATAACTCAAAGGTCAAATTATGGTAATGCCTACAACATGAAGTAGAAGACTCAGTGGTGGGAATCAGTCAACTAAAAACATGAAAGAGGTATTGAAGTAGCTTTTATCTAATTAAGCACAGTTGACTACAAACATGAAACATTCACAAGCGGCCAAGAGAAGCTTAGAGTTGGAGATGGGATAGTTACAACAAGCATTGAATAATAAGTCTCAAGGTGGTCTGCCATCAGATATAGAGAATAAAAAACAAGTTATGGAAATAACCTTAAGGAGTGGTAAAGAACTTCAAGAAGAACCTTCAAAGGTAACTAAAGAGGTAGATGTTGAGGAGGTAACCCACAGGTTTTTGAAAAATTTGTTGAAAGATCAAGAAATTCTGAGTACTTGAAAGAAAAAGTCGTTCAAGAAGAAGTGAAGAAGACACCACTACTACCCTTCCCTCAAAGGCAAATTAAAGAAAAAGAGGATGCAATGTGTAAAGTGGTCCACACACTGATTGACTTAGGAGCGAGATTAAATCTAATGCACCCATATTTTTTTACATAGGCTTGGGAAAGCCTAGATCGACCGTGATAGTTTTGCAGCTAGCAGACGGATCTATTTCCTATTCGTACAGAATCATTGAGGATATCCTCATAAAGGTTAGTAAATTTGTTATTCCTTCTAACTTTATTGTTCTTGATTTTGAGTAGACAAATAGGTACAAATTATCTTGGGGCATCCACTCTTAGCAAGTGGAGGAACGTTGATTGATGTTAGAGAAGGCATGCTCAAAATGAGGGTAGATGATGAAGAGATGGTATTTGATGTTTACAAAGCACCCAAAATAATGTCCCACTATAAAGATTTATCTATGATCAATGTTAATGAAGGGGAAATGTTTGGGGCTATTAGTCTATCAAAGACCACTTTGGACTACATGATTGAGCAGCCTAAGCTTCTACTGCCTAAGCCTGCTTTAATGTTAATTGATGATCATGAAAAAGCTAAATTAAGGAATTTGATGCTCTAGAAAATTCATACCTAAGAGGGATAAAGAGTAGAAGAAGATAGACACCAAGCATGAGAAAAAGAAGGAAAAAGAATGACTAAGTCGTTAGTTGGGTCGTGTCGTGATACTAAATTAGGAATTGATTGGGAGGCAACCTAATATTAGTAGATGTGTCTTATTTTTTGTTTTTAGTTTTTGTTTTTGATTGAGTCACAGGTGAATGGGAAGTCTGAATACCAAAACCTGTGCTAAGCATGAAAACAACAAAGTGTGGGGTCCCACTGATCTTATTTATATGTAAAGATTGTACTATCTAGGCTTATAGGCCTCAAGGAGTATTTTTGTCTCTTACTTTTAAATTCACTTTGGGGACAAAGTAGATTTTTAAGTGTTAGGTCAGGGGAAATTCCTAAATTTTTGCAAAATTTAAAAATTTTTGCTGTAAGATATTCTTGTTGGTGTTATTTTTATTACATGGTGTAAGTGTTTTGTTGGTAAATGCATGTTGAATAAGTGAATTGCTACTTTTGAGTTGGGAGTCTAGGATGACACTATTGTGTTGAGCATGTTCCATCTACTTGTAGGTTTTTTTTGTATATTTCTTGTTGCATGTGATGTCTAGAACTTCTCGATGTATGTGCAAAGAGAAATAAATAGTGTTGGTTTGGGAGATGATTTAGGCATTTCTTTGATAGCCTTGTTTAAGACCTTCAATTTGTCCTACCTTTTGTGCATTATACTAGTTAACCCCCATTGAGCCTTTAGCCTTTTATTTGGTAGCCTCATATGTAACCTAATACTCTTATTTTCTAGATCATAATTTGATCCAAAAATCTCCTAAGTACTTTAATGAAAAATAGATTTAGTAAAGAGTTTGAGAAATTGAAGAAGATAAAACTTAAATTGATGCCACAAGGTAAGAGTTATTGGTGGTTTTATTTTATGGGTGGTGGTTGGGAGTGATATAAATGGTGTTAGGAATATTTTCATGATTGTAGAGAATGAAAAAAATTTAATCTTGAATGAATAAACAATACACCCACCATGTTTTTGTGAAAATGCTTAAAAGAGATGGGGCAAAACAAAAGAATAGAATTGACAAAAATGGTGTAAATTAGTTGTTGGAGATTGGTTTTAAATGTATAATAGTGTATTAAAGTGCTTAGAGATGTTAGATACTATTCCAAAATAGTTCCTACCCGTCCCTTAACCTACATTACAACCAGGAAAAGACCTAATTGATCCTAAGTTCATCATTCTAATATTAGTAGAGCACTACACTAAGGGCAATCCTATGGTTCATTTTGTGTTACTTGTGAATTCCTTGTGAGAGTGAGTGTAATTTGATTCTTGTACCCATGATGTCATAAATTTCTTAATTGTGAGTGATTAAGGGTAACTCTCTTGTTTTGAGGAGCACATGTTTGATGAATGTGGGTGATTTGTATGACGTCCTTGATTGAATTATAAGCATGATTTTTCCATATAGATGAGTAAATTCTTGAGGTTAAGATGTTTGGGAGTTGTGTTCATAAGCTCTCAATTGTGTTTGTAACATGCTTCGTGTAGATACTTGCATTCCGTGTAGTCATTGTAGTGCTAGCTTGAGTTTCTTGCATGTAATTGAAGTGTAGATTCTCCAGCTGATGATGATTATAATTAAGAATTTTTCTAGGATGAACAAGGCATTAAGTGTGGTGTGGTGATGTTGGGACTAATTATGCATTCTAGCATCACTATTCTAGCCCTTTTAGCCTTGTTTTGAGGTTGATTTGTATGCTATATGAGTTGAATATGAGATAAATGTGCATCAAAGTATTAAATCATGTTTTTATGATGTTTAAAGGGAATATCAAACTATTTTGTAACTAAAAGATTCATTTAGAGTTTAACTCGGAAGACTAGCGTTACTAACTTAAGTTAGGTGCTTGTCTAGTTGATCCCACTGGATTCTAGTGTGTTTAATGAGGTTTTTACGGTTTAAATATGTGATTATGAGTCGAATAACTTGTTGGTATTGATAAAAGTTCAATTTGAGTGAGTGTACAGATAGAAAAATAAGTGAAATATCAATGCTAACTAGCTTAGTTTAGCTCTTCTTTTGATTCATCGTTATGAGAGTACGTTGTGTTTGTTTTCTTATTTGTGGTGTATGATTTTGTAGGATTCTTTGGGATATGAATATGATGTTATTTTGATGTTGAAAAGGCTTTAAATCTATAGGAAATACACCCCAATTCAAGGGATGAATGATTGGAGGACCAACACTTAACACAAATTATGAGAGCAACTTACGGAGGCTCAGGGTGATATGGAGGTGATGTCCCACCTAGATCAGGGATATGGACAGGGTGCAGGCTTACCTGGAGTGGTGCACTAGCCAGGGTGAAGCCTCACCTACAGTGGGGATCAACCCAGTGCGGCACTCCCTAAATTCCCGTGCTCACAAACTACTGCAATTCAATTCCAACACGAACTTGGCTTACTCCTATACTATAAATACATGCTATATCACGTTTTTTACTTATCTTTGGACATATTTTGGAGATCAAGGGGATGCTACAACTTCATAGTTAGGTTTATATTATTTCAATTTAGTTCATAGATATTGTTAGTAGTTAATTATGATTTTGTGATTATGATTATGACTATGCATGGCTAAATGCCCTTTTCTAGGGTTAAAGCCAAAGAAATGAGTACTATTTTTTTAATTAAATTCTTTTAACTTTGCATATCATTATTGTATGTGTTTTCATCTTTAATTTAACTTTTCTAAGGATTCACGACCCTTAGACTACATCAATTGTCTACATCTTGACATCGGGAGAGGGAATAGAGAATAGAATATGGATATGAACAAATTATGGTTTGTATTCCTTTATGAAATAAGGAATTCCAATTAGCGTCAAGGAAAGGGATGTACTTATATACCTTACTTGATTCATATGTAGGATGATAGATTAAAGAACTTAATTTGACTATTACATCCCCAACTTAACGATGTAGTTGTAAGGTTCAACTTAGGTAAAGGATTAGAAGTCAGGAGACCATGATCACGCCATTAACCCTACCAATCTACAACAAAGATAAGCAAGTTAACAAATGTACTTCAACAACATAGTATAATTGTTCAGAAATCTTTAACCCTGGGTTTTATCCTATTGATTGTTTTGAGATCTTTACATTACGCATTGTTTACTTCTCTATAGTTATAAAATACAAACCCTCTTTTTTGATACCATTACATCCATTGATTCTAAATTGTGAACTAAAATAGAAATATTATTCAATCAAGTCTCAGTGGGATCGCTACTTGGCTCATTAGGCCACTTTACTAATTGATAAGACCACGTACACTTGTTTGTGCACTTGAGGGCTATCATGTTTTTTGATTCATTACCGGGGACTTGAAATTTGGCAACTATTTATTTTAGCTTTACATTTAGATTTTTTTTGGTGTTTTTACACTTGGTCTTGGTTTTGTGTTTTTGCAGGAAACAAGTTTTAAGGTTAGGAAGATGGCAAGGGGTAGGGAGTTGGTTGAACCAAGCCCTAAACCTAAACAACAGTTCCATCAATGAATGAGAGACGCAGTCCATCACCCCAAATTTCTACAAATAGAAGAAGACCAAGTAGTTCATGCACAAATGGCTGAAGTAGAAGCAGCCCGCAAGATAGTTAGGGAAGTGGTGGTCCCACTTTTGACAAATTTGATGTCCCCGATTGAAAGACCTACTGCTGGGGAGAGTTTTGAGTTAAAGAACAACATAGTGTAGCTTCTTATCAGTAGTGGACAGATTGCAGGGCTTTTACACAAGGATCCATAAGTCCACTTGCAGACTTTCATTAAGTTTACTGATGCATTCATTCTGACTGGGGTTAATACAGATTATGTAAGGATGAAACTTCTTCCCCATTCATTGTTGGGGAAAGATAAAAGGTGGTTGAATGTCGAGTAAGCCAATTCAATTTCATCATGAGACATCTTAGGTCGAAAGTTCCTCTTCAGATTTTTTCCATCTGGTAAGACTGTGGGGCTTGCTAGTAAGATAGTGAACTTCAAACAAATGCCTGATGAAAACCTCTATCATGCTTGGGAATGTTTCAAGGCTCTTCTTAGGGATGGTCCACACCATCACAATCTAACGAGGTACTTGCTTATACTTTTGTAGAAGCACTTGACCATAATACAATGATTTTTCTAGATTCAGCCGCAAACGTTCAAGCACTGGATTGACTTTTGATGAGATGTACACATTTTTGAACCACATAGCACAAAGAAATCTTGAGTGGCATTTAGATTCCAGAAATTCCATGAAAAGTATTACAGGTGTATTATAGGTGAACTAATTCACAACCTTATTAGCTCAGGTTGCAGCACTGGAAAATTTGATAAACACTCAATTCAGTAACCTTAAATTCAGAGTAGCACAACCTACATCCACAGTCACTACCATCAAACAAGATGCAGGTTGGTGCTAAGTTTATGGTAATAGTGGTCACTTAGCAGATATGTGTGCCTCCAAACAAGAATTGGTGATGTATGTGGGCAATGCTCAAAGGCCAAATTATGGTAATGCATACAATATAAAGTGGAAGACTCAGTCGTGGAACACCCATCAAGAAAAAATTCAGCAACCACAGGCATAAGGGAATCAGTCAACTAGCAACATGGAAGAGATGTTGAAGCAACGTTTAGCTAATTAAGCACTGTTGACTGCGGACATAAAAAATTTGCAAGCGGCCCAAAGAAGATTAGAGTTGTGGATGGGTCAGTTACAGCAAGCATTAAATACTAGGCCTCAAGGGGGCCTGCTAGTAGATACAAATATCCAAAACAAGTTATGGCATTCACCTTGAGGAGTGGTAAAGATCTTCAATGAGAAACTCCAAAGGTAACTAAGGATGTAGATGCTGAGAGGGTAACCCCATATGTTTTTGAAAAAGTTGTTGAAAAATAAAAGAAGTCTGAGTACTTGAAAGAAAATTTTTTTGAAGAAGACACCGCCATTACCCTTTCCTCAGAGGCAAACTAAAGTGAAGAAGGATGCAATGTTTAAGAAGTTCTTTGATACATTTATAGAGCTTCACATTAACTTACCTTTCTTATATATGTTTCATGGAATGCCAAAGTATGTAAAGTACTTGAGAGATGTGGTTGCTAATAATTTAAAATTATAGGACGTCGAGGCGATAACTCTCACTGAAGAGTGTAGTGCTGTAATGACATAGAAAATCCCCAAGATATTGCAAGATCAGGGTAATTTTACTCTACCTATTCAAATTTGGAGTAAAATGGTCCATGCACTGAGTGACTTAGGGGCGAGCATAAATATGATGCCCCTATCTTTGTTTGACACATTGGTCTTGGGAAAGACTAGATTGACCATGATGGTTTTGTAGCTAGCAGATGGATCCATTGTCTATCTGAAAAGAATCATTAAGGATGTCCTCGTAAAGGTTGGTAAATTTGTTTTTCCTATTGACTTTATTGTTCTTGATTTTGAGGTAGATGAAATATGTACCAATCATCTTGGGGAGTCTATTTTTAGCAAATAGACGAGCATTCATTGATCTTAGAGAAGACACGCTCAAAATAAGGGTAGAGGATGAAGAGATGGTATTTGATATTACAAAGCACCCAAAGTAATGTCGCACTATAAGGATTTTTGTATGATCAATGTTATTGAAGTGGACAAGTGTGGGGTAGTTAGTCCATCACAGACATCTTTGGACTACCCGATTGAGTAGCCAAAGCTTCTACTGCCTAAGCCTAATTTGATACTAATTGAAGAGCCTGAAAAAAGATAAAGTTTAGATATCTACTGCTCTTGAAAATTCATACCCAATATAAGTGAAGAGAAGAAGAAGATGGAGACAAGTGCGAGAAAAAAGGAAAAATAATGACTAATTCGTTAGTTGGGTTGCGTCGCAACAATAAATGAGGTGCAACTTTGGAGGTAACCCAAGTTAAGTAGGTATGTTTTATTTTTAATTTTTATGTTTTATTTCATGTAGTTTTTGATTTTGATTGAGTCGCAGGTTAATGGGAAGTCTGAGTATCAGAAACCTGAGCAAATGAGCATGGCAACTTTTTGGGTCAGGGGAAATTCCTAGATTTTGGCTAAATTTAAACATTTATGCTGTAATATATTCTTGTTGGTGCTATTTTTTATTACATGATGCAAGTGTTTTATTGGTAAAAGCATGTAGAATAAGTGAATTGCTACTTTTGAGAATCTTAGGCTCATTTTTGTGACTCTTGTACTTTTTGGCTCAAATTTGATTTCATGTTATGGTTTGGTTGGCAATATATGATGATACTATTTCATTGAGCATGCTCATGTACTTTTATGTTTTTTTTATATTCATTGTTGCGTGTGAGGTCTGAACTTGCCTGTGTTCCTGTAAAGCAAAATAAAGAGTGTTGGTTTTGGAGATGATTTAGGCATTTCTTTGATAGCCACATTTTAGACCTTCAATTTTTCCTAACTTTTGTGCATTATACTAGCTAACCCTCATTGAGCCTTTTAGACTTTTCTTTGGTAGCCTATGCAGCCTAATCCCTTTCTTTGATAGACCATAATTTGATCCAACAAGTTCCTAAGTGCTTTAATGGAAAATTGATTTAGTAAGGAGTTTTAGAAATTAAATAATAAAAAGGTGAAATTCATTCCCCAAGGTAAGATTTACTGGTGTTTATATTTGATTTGTGGTGGTTGGAAGTGATATAAAAGGTTTTTAAAATATTCCCATAATTTTAGAGAATGAGAAAAAGTGAATCTTGAAGGAATAAACAATACGCCTACTATGTGTTTCTGAAAATGCTTAAAAGAGATGGGGAAAAACAAAAGAATGGGGTAGATAAAAATGGTGTAAATTAGTTGTTGGAGATTGGTTGTAAATTTATGATAGAGTGTACTAAAGCACTTAGAGAGGTTAGACACTATTTCCAAATAGTTCCTACCTGTCCTTTAGCCCACATTACAACCCAAAAAACACCTAATTGATCGTAAGTTCATCATTCTAATATTAGTGGAGAACTACACTAAGGGAAATCCTATGGTTCATTGGTTGTAACTTGTGAATTCCTTGTGAGAGTGAGCATAATTTATTCTTGTACCCATCAGGTTATAAATTGATTAATATTGAGTGATTAAGGGTAACTCTCTTGTTGTGAGGGGAACATGTTTGATGAATGTGGGTGATTTATATAATGTAATTTATTGAATTTTAAGCATGAGTTTGCCATCTATGTGAGCCAATTCTTGAGGTTAAGATGTTTTGGGGTAGTGTCCATAAGCTCTCAATTGTGTTCTTACCATGCTTAGTGTAGAAACTTGTATTCTATGTAGTCATTGTAGTGCTATCTTGAGTTTCTTGGATGTAGTGGAAGTGTAGAGTCTCTAGATGATGATAATTATAGTTAAGAGTTGTTCGAGGATGAACAAGGCATTAAGTGTGGGGTGGTGATGTTGGGTGTATTTATGAATTTTAGCATCACTATTCTAGCCTTTTTAGCCTTGTTTTAAGGTTGATTCATATGCTATATGAGTTTATAAAGAGATAAATATGTATAAAAGTGTTAAATCATGTGTTTATAATGTTAAAAGTGAATTCCAAACAAGTTTCTACCTAAAAGATTCATTTAGAGTTCAATTCGGAAGACTAGCATTACTAGTTTTAGCTAGGGGCTTGTCTAGTTGAACCCGTTGGATTCTAGCATGTTTAATGATTTCCTTATGATTTAAATATGTGATTATGAGTGTAATAACTTTTTTGTAGTGATAAATGTTCAATTTGAGTGAGTGTACAACTGGAACAATAAGTGAAAGATTAATGCGAACTAGCCTAGTTTAGCTCTTGTTTTGATTCATCGTTATGAATGTGTTATGTTTGTCTCCTAATTTGTTGTGTGTGATTGTGTAGGATGCTTTGGGAGATGAATATAATTATATATTGATGTTGAAAAGTCTTGAAATCCTTGGGAAATACATCCCAAGTCAAGGGATGAAAGATTGGAGGACCAACACTTAACAAAAATTTAGAGAGCAACTTCTAGAGGCTTAGGGCGATATGGAGACAACGCCCCACATAGAGAAGGGCCATGGGCAGGTTACACACTTACTTAGAGCGGTGCTCTATCCAGGGAAATGCCTAACCTAGAGTGGGGATCAACTTAGGGCGGCACCCCTTCCATTCCCGTGCTTACAAACTGCTCCAATTCAATTCCAACATGGACTTGGCTTACTCCTATACTATAAATACATGTTATATCACATTTTTCAAATCTTTGGTAATATTTTGGAGATAAAGTGTATGCTATAACTTCCTTAATTAGGTTTTTATTATTTCAATTTAGTTCATACATGTTTTTAGTCGTTAATTATAATTTTACTATTACAATTATGACTATGCATGGCTAAACGCCCTTTTCCGGGGTTAAAGCCAAAGGAATGAGTAATATTGTTTTGAATTAGATTCATTTAACTTTCTTATCATTATTGGTTGTGTGTTCATATTTGATTTAACTATTTTAAGGATTCGCAACCCTTAGAATACATCAATTGTCTACCTTTTGACCTCGTGAGAGGGAATAGAGTATAAAATATGGAGATGAACAAATTATGGTTTATGTTCCTTTATGAAACAAGAAATTTGAATTAGTGTCTAGGATAGGGATGTACTTAGATACCTTACTTGATTTACTCATAGGATTTTAGATTAAAGAACTTAATTGGACTATTCTATCCTCGTTCAACGATGTGGTTGTAAAGTTTGACTTAGGTAAAGGATTAGAGGTTGGGAGACCATGATACCACAATTAAACCTACCAATCTACAACAAAGATAATCAAGTTCAACAACATAGTATGATTGTTCTAAGAGCTTTAACCTTGGGTTTTCTCCTATTGATTGTTTTAAGATCTTTATATTACGCAATGTTTACTTTTCTCTAGTTATAATTTACAAACTCTCTTTTTGGTTATGTTTGCATCAACTAAATCTAAATTGTGAACTAAAATAGAATTATAGTTTAATCAAGTGTCTCCAGGTCGATACTTGGTTTTTATTAGGCCACTTTACTATTTTGTAAAACAAGGTACACTTACGTGTGCGCTTGGGCACTGTCAAATTTTTGGGTCCGTTGTTGGGAACATAAAGTTTGGAAATTGTTTATTTTGGTTTTACATTTAGATTTATTTGGTGTTTTTATGCTTGGTCTTGGTGTATTGTATTTGAAGGAAATATGTTTTAACGTTAGGAAGCTGACAAGGGATAGGGAGTTGGTTGAACCAAGCCCCGAAACCGAACAACACTTCCATCAATAGAAGTAGACCAAGTAGTTTCCACTCTAATGGATGAAGAGCAAGTAGGCCACAGGACAGTTAGGGAAGTGGCAGTCCCACTTCTGATGAACTTGACTTCCCTAATTGAAAGATCGACTATTGGGGAGAATTTTTACCTAAAGTAAAACTTCTCATCAGTAGTGGACAGTTTGCAGGGCTTTCATATGAGGATCAAGAAGTCCACTTATAGACTTTCATTAAGCTTACTGACACATTCATTCCGACTGGAGTAAATACAGATTATGTGAGGCTGGCAGTTTTCCCCCTCCAGTGTTGGGAGAAACTAAAAGGTGGTTGAATACAGAGCTGACCAATTCAATCTCATCATGGGATGACTTAGATAGGAAGTTCCTCATTATATTATTTTCATCTGGAAAGACCGCGAGGCTTCAAAGTAAAATAGTGTGCTTCAAACAGAAGCCAGATAAAAACCTCTATTATGCTTGGGAATGCCTCAAGGCTCTTCTTAGGTACTTTGTACACCATCAACAGTCGAATGAGATACTTTCTCATACTTTTGTAGAAGCACTTGATCACAATACAAATATTTTTCTAGATTCAGCAGTACATGGTAAAGCGTTGGAATTGACTTATGGTGACCTGTACACATTGCTGAACCACATAGAACAAGGAAATCCCAAGTGGCATTTAGATTCTGGAATTCCATGATAAGAATTACGGGTATATTCAAGGTGGACTAGTTCACAGCCTTATAAGCACAGGTTGCAGCACTACAAAATATGATGAACAGTCAATTCAGCATCCTAAAATTAGGAGCAACACAACCTGTATCCAAAGTCAATACAATTAAACAAGCTGCAGGTTGGTATGAAGTATGCGGTAATAGTGGTCATTTAGTGACTATGTGTGCCTCCGATCCATTATTGTTGATGTATGTGGGCAATGCTCAAAGATGAAATTATGTTAATGCCTGCAATATGAACCAGAAGACTCATCCCTAAAACGCTCATCAACAACAAATTCAGCAACCACAGGCATAAGGAAATCATTAAACTAGCAACATGGAAGATATGTTGAATTAGCTTTTAGCTAATCAAGGAAAGTTGACTGAGGAGATGAAAAATTCATGAGCAGCCCAAAGAAGATTAGAGTTGCAGATGGGGCAGTTACAACAAGCATTGAATACTAGGCCTCAAGGTAGTCTTCTAGCAGATACATAGAAACAAAAACAAGATATGGCAATTGCCTTTAGTAGTGGTAAAGAGATTCAAGGGGAAAATCCATTGGTAACTAAGTACCTTTAAGGAGAACCTCGAGTGGTAAAGAGGTTTCTGAAAAAGTTGCTGAAAAATCAAGGAAGTATGTGTACTTGAAATAAAAAGTTGTTGAAGAAGCAGTGGAGAATAAACCTCCACTACTCTTCCCTCAAAGGCAAATTAAACAGAATAAGGATGCAATGTTTAAGAAGTTCTCTTATATATTCAAACAACTTCACATTAACTTACCTTTGTTAGATATTTTGCAGGGAATGCCCAAGTATGCAAAGTACTGGAGGGATGTAGTTGCTAATAAGGTGAAATTGCAGGATATGGGGGCGATAAAACTCACTAAAGAGTGTAGCCCTATAATGACATAAAAAATTACCAAAAAATTAAAAGATCTAGGAAAGTTTACTCTACCTATTCAACTTTGGAGTAAAGTGGTCCATGCACTGAGTGACTTAGGGGAGATCATAGAATTGATGCCCCTATCTTTGTTTAACACATTAGGATTTTCCAAGCCTAGATCAACCATGGTATTTTTGCAGCTAGCAGACGGATCTATTGGCTACCAAGAGGAATCATTGATGATGTCCTCATAAAGTTTGGTAAAATTATTATTCTTACTGACTTTATTATTCTTGATTTTAAGGCAGACGATCAGGTACTAATCATCTTAGGGTGTATATTCTTAAAAATTGGATGAGCGTTGATTGATGTTAGATAAGGTACGCCCAAAATAAGGGTAGAGGATGAAGAGGTCGTATTTGATGTTTACAAAGCACCCAAAATAACATCCCACTATAGAGATTTATGTATGATCAATGTTATTAAAGGGGATAAGTATGGGTTGGCTAGTCCATCAAAGACCTCTTTGGACTACCTGATTAAGAAGCCTAAGCTTCTACTGCCTAAGCCTAATTTGATGCTAATTGATGAGCCTGAAGTGGCTAAATGTGAGGAATCTACTATTCTTGAAAATGCACACCCGAGAGAGGTAAGAGAAGAAGAAGATGGAGACCAAGTGTATGAATAGAAGGAAAGTGAATGACTAAATTGTTAGTTAAGTCGTACCGCGATACTAAATCATTCATTTCTTGGTAGGCAACCCAAGTAAAGTAGGTATGTTTTATTTTTTAATTTTTTAGTTTTTTATATTACGTATTTATTGTTTTTGATTGAGTCACAAGTTAATGTAAAGTCTGAGTACCGAAAACCATAGCTAAAGAGAATGGCATCAACAGAGTCCCACGGATCCCATTTATGTGTAAAGATACTACTAGATAGGCACGCTCAAAATGAGGTAGAGTATGAAGAGGTGGTACTTAATGTTTACAAAGCACCCAAATTAACATCCCACTATTAATATTTGTGTATGATCAATGTTATTGAAGGGGACAAGTGTGGGGAGTTTAGTGCATCAAAAACCTCTTTGGACTACCTGACTGAGCAGCCAAAACTTCTACCGCCTAAGCCTTATTTGAAGCTAATTGATGAGCCTAAAAAGGCTAAAGTTGAGGAATCTACTATTCTTTAAAATTCTGACCTAGTATGGGTGAAGAGAAGAAGAAGATGAAAACATGAGTGAGAAAGAGAAGGATAAAGAATGACTAAGTTGTTAGTTGGGTCGTGCTACGATAGTAAATCAGACATTCCTTGGGAGGTAACCCAAGTTAAGTATGTGTGTTTTATTTTTAGTATTTAGTTTTTATTTCACGTAGTCTT
This sequence comes from Capsicum annuum, assembly GCF_002878395.1. Lineage (NCBI taxonomy): Eukaryota > Viridiplantae > Streptophyta > Magnoliopsida > Solanales > Solanaceae > Capsicum > Capsicum annuum. The sequence continues at coordinate 107,610,781 of NC_061116.1, read as the reverse complement.
TGATTTAGATTGAGTCACAGGTTAATGGTAAGTCTGAGTATCGAAAACCTGAACTAAGCAACATGGAAATAACAGAGTGTGGAGTCCCACTGATCTCATTTATGTAAAGATGGTACTAGCAAGGCTTAGAGGCCTCAAGGAGTATTTCTGTCTCTAACTTTTAAATTCACTTTGAGGAAAAAGTAGATTTTTAAGTGTGGGGTCAGGGGAATTCCTAAAGTTTGGCAGATCTTAAAAATTTTTTACAAAAAGATATTCTTGTTGGTGCTATTTTTTATTACATAGTGCAAGTGTTTTATTGGTAAAAGAATGTGGAATAAGTGAATTGATACTTTTGAGACTCTAAGGCTCATTTTTGTGACTCTTGTACTTTTTGGCTTAAATTTGAATTCATGCTATTGTTTGGTTAGGAGTCTATGATGATACTATTAAGTTGAGCATGTGCCTTATGCTTGTAAGATTTTTTTTTTATATTCCTTATTGCATGTGATGTCTATAACTTTGTTGGTCTATGTGGCAAAGTGAAAAAAAGAGTGTGGGTTTAGGAAATGATTTAGGCATTTGTTTGATATCCTTGTTTTAGACCTTCTATTTGTCCTACCCTTTGTGCATTATACTAGTTAACCCCCATTGAGTCTTTAGCCTTTTCTTTAGTAGCCTTATATGTAGACTAATCCCCTCTTTGATAGACCATAATTTAACCCATAAAACTCATAAGTGCTTTGATGAAAAATTGATTCTATAAGGAGTTTGAGAAATTGAAAAAGTAAAGGGCGAAATTGATGCCCTAGGGTAAGAGTTATTGGAGTTTATATTTGATGGGTTTTTTTGGGAGTGATAGAAATGGTGTTAAAAATATTCCTACGATTGTAGAGAATTAGAAAAATTAAATCTTAAAGGAATAAACAATACACCGACTATGTGGTTGTGAAAATACTTAAAAGAGATGGGGTAAAACAAAACAATGGGGTAATAAAAAATATTGTAAATTTGTTGTTGGATATTGGTTTTAAAAGTATAATGGAGTGTATTAAAGCTCTTAGAGAGGTTAGACACTATTCCTAAATAGTTCCTACCCGTCTCTTAGTCTACATTACAACCCGAAAAAGACTTAATTAATCCTAAGTTCATCATTCTAATATTAGTAGAGCACTACAATAAGGGCAAGACTATGGTTAATTGTGTGTAACTTATGAATTCCTAGTGAGAGTGCACTTAATTTGATTCTTGTGCCCGCCATGTTACAAATTTCTTAATTGTGGGTGATTATGTGTAATTGTCTTATTGTGAGGGGCACATGTTTAATGAATGTGGGGGATTTATATGACGTCCTTGATTGAATAATAAGCATGAGTTTTCCAACTAGGTGATTCAATTCTTGAGGTTAAGATGTTTTTGAGTAGTGTTCATAAGCTCTTAATAGTGTTTGTAACATGCTTAGTCTAGAAACTTGCATTTCGTGTAGTCATTGTAGTGCTAGCTTGAGTATCTTGGATGTAGTAGAAGTGTAGAGTCTCCACATGATGATGATTATAGTTAAGAGTTGTTCCAGGAGGAACAAAGATTTAAGTGTGGGGTGTATTTATGCATTCTAGAGTCACTATTCTAGCCTTTTTAGACTTATTTTTAGGATGATTCATACAATGAGCTAAATGTGTATCAAAGTGTTAAAGCATGTGTTTATAATGTTAAAAGTTAATTTCAAGCAAGTTTGTACCTTAAAGATTCATTTAGAGTTTAACCTAGAAGACTAGCGTTACTAGCTTGAACTAGGTGCTTGTCTAGTTGATCTTGTTGGATTATAGTGTGGTTAATGTGTTCCTTATGGTTTAATTGTGTTATTATGAGTTGAATAACTTGTTGGTAGTGAGAAAATTTCAATTTGAGTGAGTGTACAGGAGGAATAAGAAGTGAAAGATCAATGAGAACTAGCCTAGTTTAGCTCTTGTTTTGATTCATCGTTATGACAGTGTGTTGTGTTTGTCTCCTAATTTGTGGTGTCTGATTGTGTAGGATGCTTTGAAAGATTAATATGATGATATTTTAATGTTGAAAAGACTTGAAATCCATGGGAAATACACCCTAAGTCAAGGGATGAAAGATTAGAGGACTAACATATAGCCAAAATTCGGAGAGTAACTTCCAGAGGCTAAGGGAAATATAGAGGTGAAACCCACCTAGAGAAGGACTATGGATAGGGCGCATCCTCACCTAGAGTGTCTTTCTAGCCAAGGTGACACCTCACCAAGAGTGGAACTCATCCTAGGGCGACACCCCCTCCATTCCATGCTCATAAACTATTGTAATTCAATTGCAACACGAACTTGGCTTACTCATATACTGTAAATACATATTATATCATGTTTTTCTTACATATATTTGGACTTATTTTGGATATCAATACATATTATATTGCTATTATGACTATGTGTGGCTAAACGCCATTTTTCGGGGTTAAAGCCAAAGACATAAGTATTATTGTTTTGAATTAAATTTGTTTAACATTGCTTATCATTATTAGTTATGTGTTCATCTTTGATTTAACTATTTGAAGGATTCGCGACCCTTAGATACATCAATTCTGTATCATTTGACTCAGGAGAGGGAATAGGGGATAGAATATGGAGATAAACAAAGTATGGTTTGTATTCCTTTATGAAATAAGGAATTCGAATTAGTGTCTAGGATAGGAATGTAATTAGATACCTTACCTTATTCACAAGGTGGAAGATATATCAAAGAACATAATTAGACTATTACATCCCCACTCAATTATGTAGTTGTAAGGTTCAACTTAGGTAAAGCATTAGAGGTCGGGAGACCATAATCATGCAATTAACCCTACGAATCTACAACCAAGATAAGTAAGTTAACTAGTGAAGTTCAACAACATAGTATGATTGTTCAAAGATCTTTAACCTTGGGTTTTCTCCTATTGATTGTTTTATGATATTTATTTTACGCATTGTTTACTTTTCTCTAGTTATTAATTACAATCTCTCTTTTTGGTTATGTTTGCATCAACTGAATCTAAATTGTAAACTAAATAGAATTATTGTTGAACCAAGTCTCTGTGGGATTGATACTTAGCTTTCATTAGGCCACTTTACTACTTGATATGACCACGTACACTTGTGTGTGCGCTGTTATGCTTGCTTTAGCAACCGTATGTTGCATTAATGTCCTTGGATACTCGATTGAGGTCTTCTTAAGAAGGTGTTGCTATAGTGACCAAAATTTCTGCATTAGTGGACCTTTCCTTTTACCTCACCCACTGCTTAAGTTGTAATACCGCAAACTCATAGCTAAGCTTCTAACCATTTTTCATATGTTTATGTCCAATAATAATTATTTTTAATCATAGATAATTTCCATGATCTTTTACCTAGTGTGTAAAGTGATGTTGATGAGAATAATGGTCTTATTAAATATTTAGAGCAAAGTTGAGTTGAAAGAATTTGACATCGATTAGGTTTTAGTATTTTATCCTTCATGCATCTATTGTAAACATGTATAAATAAATAAGATATAGATTTTTGGATCTCAAGTCTTATAAATTGAAAGGTATTTTATCCCTCTTTTAAATGCATCAAATTTTGACTTAATCCAATACTCGAGTGACAAGTTAAGTGCATTGTCATGAGCAAACCAGTAAGGGTCCGCGATAAGAGGGTGGAAAGATCGTTGTGATCGGCAATAAGTGAGTGTCATGATAATGGTCACGCCGATGCTAAAATTAAATTTTTCCTTCAGTTTTTTAGGAAAAATATCTCATTACATCCTAAATGGTCCTATAAGTTATACTAGAATCTTTTTCCTTCATTCCATAACATATATTCATCGACTACTCTCCTCTCAAACACTAAAGAACTCTCACACAAAGATTTCTCTCAAAACTCAACTTCAAGGGCTTCCAACTCAAACGTTCATCCAAGAAATTGATAATTTTATATATGTGGAGTTTACTTTCATTCTTGAGCAAAAATCTTAGTTATTTCACAAATTTAATGGATTTGATTATTAGGGTTCATCTAGATTTTTCATGCTTTTGAAATTACGATGCTTCCCTTGACTTTATTTAGTACAAGAATTCATATTTACTCATGTAATTGGTCTTATGAATTGAGTCAGATCTTTTGTCCATGAAATTCCATGAGTTGGCAAATGTACATGATTTTGGCATGATTTATTAAATTTACAAGCAATTAAAATTTATTATTTCAAATCATGGTCTTTCACAATATGATTACAATCTCACTTTTGATCTCATGATCTCATACATGATATGTAATCACATATTTTCTTATGAACATGATCTAGCAATAGAAACATGAACGGTTTCATATTTATAAACCTATATTCTTACTTTTATGGTGATTTTCATATCTTAAGAGCACTATTATATTATTGGAGTATTATTTAGCATCGAGGGGATGTGGGTTATCCGTACAAAAATTCCCAAAAGCTATGTGTCACCATAGTTTAAATGGGTCTTTGCCAGATAGTGTTTCCATTGCCCAAATACGCTGAGATTAGTGGTAACTATAGTTCAGGTTTTATTCCAATAAAAAGGTATTGCCAACCCTCTTAAATGTGGGTCAGACATTGGACTCTGTGTTGCTCACTTAGTTTATGTCAGTTATAAGAATCTGACTTTGCTACTTATGCTATATGATATTTAAACTTTCAGTTATATTCATGAGCAAGGTGAGTCTATATACACTTGGTGTACATGTTTTATTTTATGATATATATTTGTATATATGCGTATACATACACTCATTTTACTCATTGTATGCACCCCCATATACTAAGTATATTCTAGAAGAACTAGCCATATATACGTCTGTGTGGGTACATTATTTCTATAATGACCCTCAAGGTCATTTTCTATATTTTTGCTTATTGTTGCAATTTATATCTTTCTTATAGCTACCCCAAGTCTTTTATTATTTGTTGGAACAGATAGTTCGGTTATTGGGAAGTTTATTAGGTTTCTCCATCCAATTCCCTATTTTTAAGTCATTATTGGTTTAAATTGGCTACTGGGTGAAAATTTTTAGTCAAAAGACCTCATATGCCAATTTTCATTGTTTCAAAAACTCCAAAATGTCAATTTTAGGCTAGGTGGATCCTTGATTTGGGTCTCGAGGCTTTCTGACTCATTTTGATCTATTGGCTAAAGGTTAAGAAAAATAGCAAATGAGTGTGAGACCCACCTTTTATGGAAAAAACCTTCAATTAAAATTTCAACTATGCTATTGATTCTAGAATGTTGAATTTGATAGGGTAGCAGAGTTTATTTTTTTGTATGGTATTCTGGATGAATACCGAGGGATTAACTGGGACATGGAAAAATTCCATGTCTCAACTAGTTCTGGTGCAATACTTAAGCACCTTTTTGGGACAATTAAGTAATGGTGTAAATAAAGTGGTAGGCCCATCGCTTAAGCAACCAGGTGTGTGTAGTAGCGGTTTGCTTAAGCAAGGCACTTCTTTAGTGGTACCTGTGTAGGAACCCACATACTGCTTTAGCTATACTAAGATTCTTAAGCAATGACCACTTAAGTTGTCCAATGTCTGCTTAAGAGGCATCTGCATACTCGGGAAGTGTATAAAACAACAACTTAGACAGAGTTTTCCCATTTTTATCCATTCCCAAGAATATTAAACCCTAAAAGTGGGATAACTTTGTCGAATCTATTGTTGTTGGTTTTGGAGATTTGGTAAAGTAAATTTATGTGTTTCTTCTTTGAATTTGCAATAAGCTCCTATCAATTTCTAGTTTAATTCTCCACCTTTCTATAAAATCCCTAAAATTTTGACGTCTTGATTGTAGCACCATTAGTGCTTGGAATTCACCTATTTTTTAGGGTAAATGTCTTTGATCATAGAGCGACATTTTATCAATTTTGAAAGTATGATTCTTCAGACAGGACTCACATAGGATTTTTACATAATTTTGGACACGAAGCACAATGGTGTAATATAACTATCATTGTTATTATTTTGATAAGTAGATTGTGATTTTTGTAGCATGGCACCTTGTGGAAGCTTCTCAAAATAAGAATTTAGTTGTTCAGTAGATTCATGAGGATTTTCTTTAGTGTAAAGATTGGTCAGGTATACCTTCTTCATAGATTTAGCTGATTTATAGTACAATTATTATATTGAGCTATATATGGGATTGAATTTTTTATGGGAATCATAATTGGTATAATAAGTCATATTTTCTATGTAATTATGTGTATCTACTCCCACGTGTAATTCTGTAGTAGTGGATCATTTTTAAATATCATGTGTTATAGTTGTTCGACAGTTTGATACTTAGGTTGATCTAATTGTGTTAGATATGGTGGATTTTGATGTGATTTTGGGTATGCACTAGTTATCACACTATCATATAGTCCTGAATTCTTATGCCCAGACTATTACTTTAGTCATGCCCGAGGTAGCCCCGATGATGTGGTAGGGTCTTGTATCCACAAACCTACGAGGATCTTTTTTTGTATTTAGGCTATGAGACTTATTTCAAAGGGTTGCGAGTCTTACTTCTCTTATTATCATGATGTTAGCATGGAGATTCTGTCACTTGACTGTATTTCTATAGTTTGTGAGTTTCCTAATGTTTTACCTAACAATTTACCTGGTCTCCCTTCACAGCATGATAAAGAGTTTGTTAGTGATCTTGAGTCGGGCACCTGACCTATTTTTATGGAACCTTACCATATGGATTTTGCCGATCTTAACGTGAAAAATTCTTAGCTTTAGGATCTTCTTCGTAAGGGTATTAATAGAACATTATGTCTCCTTAAGGGGCACTTGTGTTTTTTGTAAAGAAGAATCAACGTTCTTAATGTATGTGCATTAATTATAGGTAGCTTAATACTATGGAAGTGAAGAACCAGTATCATATGCCTCATACTGATGATTTATCTGACTAGCTTTAGGGAAAAATGGTGTTCTCTAAGATTGACTTAGGTCCAGTTAACATCAGTTGAGGATTCGTGCTGAGGATATCACAAAGACAACCTTTTAGGATCTTATATGGTTATTGTTAGTTCGTGCTGAGGATATCACAAAGACAACCTTTTAGGATCCTATATGGTTATTATTAGTTGTTAGTGATTTCTTTTGGGTTGACTAATTCCCCAGTAAAATTTATGGATTTGATGGACCATGTGTTGAGACCTTATTTTTATTCTTTTGTGATTGTATTCATCGACGACATCATTATGTATTCGAGGATTCGGGAGGAGCATATATGAAATTTGAAGATTGTGCTCCAGATCTTGAGAGAATATATTCCTTGAGCCAAATTCTTTAAGTGGGAGTTTTGTCTTGAGTTAGTGACATTCTTAGGGCATATGGTGTCTAAGGATGGGATTATGTAGACACAACAAAGATCTTGGTTATTTATTATTGGGCAAGACCTAGATGTCCATTTGAGGTCCATAGCTTTATTGGATTAGTCGGTTACTCTGGATGGTTCATTTAGTGTTTTTCTACCATTGCAGTGCAGATAACCAGATTGACTCAAAAGAAGGTTCCATTCTGATGGTCCTAGGAGTATGAGTTAAGACTTAGAAAGCTCAAGGAATTTCTCACTTTATCTCATATTTTTTGATCTTTGTGTTAAGGGTAAGGGATTAAATGCTTATTGTTATGCTTTTGGTGTTTGTTTGTGTTATGTGTTGATGTAGTAGGATTGAGTTATTGTTATACATCAAGACAGCTAACAATTCACTAGAGCAACCATCCTACTCATGATTTTAGTTGGTAGAGGTAGTTTTTACAATTATGTTTTGGAGACATTATCTTTATGGTGAGCAATATGATAAATCCACGAATCATCAGTCTTTAACATCTTATGACCCAGAGAGCCTTAATTATAGATAACATAGATGGATGAAGTTAAATAAGCATTATGATATCTCTATATTATATCATCTTGGTAAGATAAACGTTGTAATGGACACCTTGAGCCATAAGTTCTTGAGTATAGGTAGCTTGGCTTATATTTCAGTTTCTCAGAGATCGTTGTCATGGGACATTTAGTTCCCAACCACCTTTATGTTGCGACATGATATTTCAGACCAAATCATTATTCTTATGAGTATTTAGGGGAGGCCTTCGCTATTTGAGCAAATTTTGGGTCGTATATTTTAGGATATGAGACTTTGCATCATCTGTGACCAGGTGTTGAGTGGTGATTAAAAGTGGGCTACTACAAATTTTGAGGGTGTTTAGAGATTTGATAGACACATTTGTGTTCCACGGGTTGATGAGTTAATTTAGTTGATTCTGTTTGAGGCTCACAACTCCAAATATTTTATTCACTTGAATACGACCAAGATGTATAGAGATTTGAGGCAGAATTATTGGTAAAATGGTATGAAGAGGGGTGTGGCAGACTTTGTGGATCATTGCCTATTTTGTCAGAAGGCAAAGGTCGAGCATAGGAGTCTTGGTGGCTTTATTCAGACATTGTACATTCTCGAATGGAAATGGGACAGGATTACTATTGACTTCTTAGTGGCTTACCTCATACTACCTAGGGTTCTAATGATATTTGGGTCATTTTAGATTGATTTACTAACTCGGTGCATTATATTCCTATTCAAATATACTCTAGTGCCGAGAGGTTGGCCCATATCTATTATTTAAGACTGCAGTTTGGTATTGACTTTTTGATTTTAGAGAGCTTTCCAGGAAGAGTTGGATAATTGGGTGGATCTTAGTATAACCTTCATACTCGTATCGATGGGTAGTCGAAGCGGATAATTTAGGTTATCTAGGATAAGCTCCAATCCTGTGTTTTTAGTTTTAAAGGACAATGGGAGTATCACATTGATTTGGCATAGTTCACTTTTAATAATAGCTACTATTCAAACATGGATATGGCACCTTTTGAGGATTTTTATGGTAGGTGATGTCGTTCTCCGTTTAGATGGTTTGAGAGTTTCATGATTAGAAACCATGGTGCTAACATGCATAAGGAGTCATTGGATTGATTTAGGGTAATTCAATATTGGTTTAGTGTGATAACACTCAACTTACACCATTGTTTTAGTGCACGGCAGTCGTCGTCAATATAAACCCAACAAGAGTCGGGGTCTTATCCACAAGGAGTGCAAACTCATTTTCAAATCCTATTTTTGTTGAGAGTTAACTAGGAGTTAACCCATATGTAAAACTAAAATATACCATGAAATTAAATGGGGGGTTGTGAACTTAGATATTTGTGGAAAAAAATTTCACTACAACACTAATATAAGAGGAAACAAGTGATGATCAAAACCAATAGAGAGAGTTCTTAGGGTTAAGCAATTTTAGGGGTAATTAATGTATGGGTAGTTAAAAGTTCATCCATGCATTGGTTAATGAGTCTAGGGTAGATGAGGTTTGAGGGTTTTGGTTCTAGTCTTTCAATAAAACATCAAAACTTCACTAAAGGATTCATTCAAACACCTCATAAGTGTGACGAATTCATCAACCTAATACCTCAACTTGGCATCCCTATTTCTAAGATAATGCCTATGAACATAGAAAATCCACATAACATCCTTATTTCTAAGACAATGTTAAGGAAGAAACTAAAATCAGTTGGTGTTTACAATAAATCATAACCCACATCCGTATTTCAAGGATAATGTGTGAGCCAAGAAAATTGGGGTTTTCACCTACAATTATCACTTCAAACATAGAGTAATAGTAAAATCCAACATCATCAACTATGAATTTAAACTACCAATCAACACAGATACACATTAACACCCTATTCAAGCATAACCCCAAGACAAGAATTTAGCTACTCATGAGAATTGATAAAAGAGATATACCCAAGTTAACATTCAATGCTTGCATTGAAAATCAATCCAAGGGTAATCCACAATTCAATCACAAACTCTATTAAGACCCTCTTCAGAATCTTTTAAACTAGTTCTTTGCAAAAAGTAGAATAGTTTTTCTCTCTACAAAATTGTTTTTTTTTTAAAATATGTCTCAATTGGGAAAGGGTTTTGCTTTTGAGTTTTGGGATTCAGCTCCGTGAATTGACGATTATGCGCTTGGGGAGTTTCCTGCTTCACTATGGTTGCGAATTGTATTGTCGCATTGATCCCCTAGTGATTGATGAAACTTGACTTGGCTTTAACTGGTCATGATAGCGACACTCAGGCCACGATCGCGGTACCTAAGGGCCAATCCCTTCTCTTTCTTTCTAGGTTATGCAATCACTTTGATCTTTTGCTTCCTTTTTCATTTTAGCTTAACTCATTTTCTTCTAATCACCTGCAAATATTCAAACCATTAGATTTAATGCATGTAATTAATAAGCTTCCTCATATCTACAATCATATCATCGTAGTTTGCACAAATTTGGGTGTACATGAATGGAAAACTTGCCACTCATCAACACTCCAACTTAAAACAATGCTTATCCTCAAGCAATACTACATCATATTCAATGAGAATACTCAATTATAAGCCCATTCATTCAACCAATTGATCACAATGACACCAAACTTAATAAGAACCAACAATTAGCCCTCAAGCATGGGAAATGCTATTCTCACAATGCCCCTAAAAAATTAATCACACTTTTCAAGGATGCAAAAGACTTTTGAGAACAACCAAGCAACAACCACTAACTATCTTTAAGAGACTCTTTATCAATAGCGACTCAAATATGCTCTTTTGCCTCATTTTTGGAAGATGACAACTTTATCCGCCTCAATTAGTCTACATCCCTTCTCACGAAAGAAAGTCCCACACACCAAAGTATCTGTTATGCAACAAGGGACTAAAGTTTAAGAACTTACTTTCACAAAGAATCTCCAAATGCAAACAGGTATCATGTCATATGCTTGCCCTTATTTTCAATTGCCACGTACCTAAAAACACTTGGTTGGAGATCTTGAAGAAGTTTTTCAAGCTTGTAATGTAGGCTCGGGAATGTTTAGGATGAACAATTACCATCAAAGTAACTAAACCCTCCTTGAACTCTACATAATTGATAATGGTCAAATTACACTCTTGAATGGGTGTAAGCAATCGTTGTCAATATAAAACCCAACTAGGTTGGGGTCGAATCCCACAGGGAATAGGGTATGAACTTCGAGTTGTTTACGAAAGATTTTACTGGTAGTTTACTACTTCTGAAAAATGGGGGTTTAAGTTCATGGTGTGTTAAATATCACTTTTAATATTTCAGTGTTTGTAATCAAGATAAATGGGAAACCAGAGCTATGTTCACCAAGGATTTTGGGAATTGACAGATACTAGGTAATGCTAGATATTCTCGAAATGAGTAGAACAGTAGAATATCCCTGATGATTATACTATCTAACTTATCTCTCGACCTCACCAGACAATTTAATATCTAATTCTCTCAAACTTAGATAACTTATCTATTTCTTATAGGATGTTGTCTCAGGTAGATTAATCCAGTTACAACATTAATCATTAAACAGAAGGTTGGTAGCTTTCGAGTCCCTATTGATAATTCACGTCTTCTAGTCTATTTCTCTGTTAGAAGCAAATAAAACCTACGGCATAACCTAATGTTTGCAACCACTAGATTTTAGTTAAAATAATAGAATCTCAAGAAGTTTTGCTACTCTTTGAATCCGTTAAACACGTAGTATCATATCAAACCCTAATACATGGATCCCATAACTCCGGCTAATGAAATTAGCCACTCATGATTTGATGAACAAAATAACAAGTTGATTTCATGATTATAATGATAAACTTACGAATGGGTAGAAAACAAAAAGTAGTTCCTTCAATTTAATAACAAGGTAGAAACCCCCCCCCCCCCCAAAATAATTGATACAAAAACACAAGAATAATTTATGAAAGAGAGCAAAAATACGTGTCTCTCTTCTTAGAGTTGATGTCTGATAGGTGATTTCTCTTTTTTTCAAAAACACTAAAATATGCTATTTATACTAAAGCCTAATTAAGGAAATAAAATGACAAAATTAATAAAATTGTCCGGAATAAGTGAAGCCCAAGCTGACGCCGCATCAAGAAGTTGACGCCCTATCACGGATAGCGTCAGAGAGGTTTCAGTTGCCTTCAGGTTCTATCTTAGGCTAACAATGTAGCTGATGCCGCATCAAGGATCTGACAGCGTATCATCAATGTCATCAGATATCTTCTTCCCATGCTCACTTTCTGCTTAATGCTGACGTCATCCTTGATGCCTTATCACGACTTTTACGCCACATCACCAGCATCGTCAGAACAGCTCCTCAAACTACAACTCTCTGGCTAAAGCTGACGCCAATGCTGATAGGCTATCATGAGGCTGACGACTTATCACAGAGGTCGTCAGCTATGTTTTCTTTTATTTTGCTCAAATTTTTAACTCTTTTGCTCCGTTATTGGTTATTCTTATTTCTTCATTCATTTTCTGCAATATCATGAGCAAACACATCAAAACAACAATAGTAGCTTCATTATTCACAATAATTTTGATCTAAAAAGCATTAAATGTGTTAGATTTTGCTCACGCATCAACACCCTCAACTTAAAATAATTGCTTGTCCTCAAGCAACCACTAACTAAGAGAATACAACGAACATTCAGCAGTCAACAACCAATTTAGCTCAAAACTCAGTTTACCATCTCCAAGGTCAACCAACTCAAAATTACTGTGCAATTTATTGGAAAGAACGAATATATCACAAAGGCTTCTACCCATGGCATCAACAAAGTACTAACAACCATGCATATATCAATGTACACTACCGAAACAAGTAAGTAGCTTAGCAAGATACTAATGTGTCCTCACAACAAAGAAATTCTCCTCTTTTTCTCATGCTAGACATCAATAATATAAACACGGGGATCATCATAAAAACACTCACTCTCAGAATGATGTTCAAACCAGTGTATGCCAAATACCATGTGCTTTCCCTTATCATCATTACCAAGGTTTCCAGATAGGTACGCTAGGATCACTATAGGTCTTTCTTTGTCTTGTAATGTAGGCTAGGGCTAGTATGATATTATACGGCATTTAAAGTGGCTAACCTCTTTGGTACTACCTTAACTTATCGGGTCCACTTATTAACCTCTTTTTTTTTATCACACTTTCAGGATGGGCACACTTTTTTTTATTCAAGAAGAGTTTCTTTTCTTTCTCTTTTTCACCAACACCTAACCTTTTATTCTTTTTCTTTGATTTTTTCTCTTTTACTTTACCCTTCTTCATACCCAACTTATATCACACACCCCTATAATAGCCACCCTTAACTTAGGTTGTTCGCCTACGTTAAGATGCATAGTGTCCAAGGAGGACCAGGGCCAAAACAAGTTTATTATGATTTAAAAAAGAAAGGTGATAGGTATCATAGAAAGAAAAATGGTCGATGAAGACGCAAACCAGGATCAAGGGATATCATGCATTAGAGAAAGGTCATTTAGGCTAATAATGACTTAAAATTTAAAAATGGCCTATGATCCTTTCCTAACCCCTATCTTTCAACTATGGTAAGACGAACCGGGCAAGTTCTAGATTTGACACTACAAAGAGAACTCGGTATAGTCTCCACACACATGGAATAAAAGCAATATCACTGGATATTGCTTATCTAGTTTATGCAGTTGTTCAGCAATGATGATCAGGAAGTGAAACTAATGCCATGATGAGATGAACAGTGGTCACACTAAGGTGTAATTTATACAGTCATGCAAAACAAACCTTCGAAGAGGTGTTCAAAATCACAAAATCGGTTAACTGCCTACAGAAATTGCACTACTCCTAGTTATTTACAGAATATGCTATAACAACATGCTACCCTACACCCTCAACTTAAAATCAAAACAAAATAAAACTAAGGGTTAGGATATACCTGGAGTCAATCAAGTCTCAAATCACGGGTCCTCGACCCTGCAATAGTGTTATCCTTATCAGGAGCTTCTCTTTGTTTCGGTTCATCTATTCTACTAGATGAGGCTTTTATAGCTCTCACTCATAGTACTTCTTCCTATTTCTAGTTGTCCTCTTGAGACTCTTGCACTGCCCTTTTCAGATTTGCTTTCCCTTGTTCTGTCAACTCATCGTCTGCCTGCAGTATTTTCTCTACCTTCTTCTTCTTCTTTATTTTTTTCTCAGCCTTTCTCTCATTCTCATCACCTTCTTGTCTATTTCTCTTTCCTTTTTTAGCTTCTTTGTCTCTCTTCTTTTACTTTTTAACTGGCTCCACAGTGAGATCTAGGATTGGAAGTTCATCCTCAAATTCCTCAGCTGTCATCCCTGCAAGCATCATAAACTGGTGTTGTTATACTACCACCATCTTAGCTTTTACCTTTTTTAGGGCCACTCTAAATTCAGCAAGCTTTGCTCTAGTCAACTTCTGTGCCCTTGCATCAAAATAGTTTTCTAGATCTGTAACTCGTGTAGGCAAAGTAGCAAAGGGCTCAAGAGCGGCCTTGATTCTTTTATCTACAGTAGCAGCAAACTGCTCAGCAAAGGCACGTAGCTGCGTATCATACCATCTGGCCTATTTGGACACTTTTCTGATATCAATAGGCTGGGATACAGCTTTCGCTGGTGTTGTAGGAACTGATGGACCTGGCTCATCATCAGGGACTGAGCCTTCCTGTCAAGCCTCAGAAGCTTGCACCTCAACTTTAGGTACTGAACTAAGGCCAACAACTGATATGTTAACCTCAATCCTCACCCCTCTATCAAGTGTCAGCCTTGGCTAATTTTCCTCATAGCGAATAGGGTTGTGGGTCATGGTGGCATACAAATTCTCATCAATCCCAACAATATGTGGTACCCCTACCTCAGTGCATAGCTTGGTAATTAGACAAGGGAATAGATAAGCTGTGTCAGATATCATTACCCGAATCTTGATCTCTTCAGCAATAATCTCCCTAAAATTCAGCTTAAGATCGTCAACAAGACATGCGACCAATATTGCTCGATCATTACACAGAATATTATCTCCATCGATTGGCATCAAATGGGTACACAAAATACCCCACCAAAATTTTTCCTCTTAAGTTAAAAAAGCCTTATAAATACGCTCACTGGGTCGGGTCAGCCATAAAGGGTCTCCCTTAGCTATAAGTGTAGCTAATCAAAGACGCTGGTTATCCTTACACTTCAGACGATGGTAGAATACAGGATTTGTGTCCTGATGATTGAAGTTGGGTCCATGTAGAAACTTGTTTATAGTCGTATCAAAAATATCTACATTTACCCCACGAAATGGAACTCTGGTCATCAAAGGCTGGTCTGCTGTGGTCTCTCCACTCTTACACATTCTTTCTAATCTAGCTTTGTAGTTCGCATAGAACTCCTGGACTACTGTAAGGGAAAATAGCCTACCTCCCTTAGCAGTCCATCCTAGCCCATAATCTCTGAATTTCTTCTCAACTGAAGGATACCTAGGTAACCCTATGATGATGACTTTCTCTAGAAACACTGACTATCTTGTAGATCTTCTTTTTGTTCTAATCAACCTTTTGAGAAAGATGTCTTTCGCTTCAGGGATCTTCCATCTAGCACGCTCTCGAACCTCCGGATTCTTGCATTTTATCAAAGTTCCCCAAACTGGGGGTTCCTTCTCAACTTGATTTTCAGTTGCGGGAGTTTCAAAGAATGTCTCCTCAGAATCAGCCTTCTCAGACTTAGGCTATTCAGAATCAGTTTGCTTAGAACCTTCTTGCTCAGAGGATTCACTCTCAGCTACGGTGGTAGTCTCAATATCACCACTATTCTCCACCACAATGGGTTTAGGTAGAGAAGGTGCCTTTGGACTGGGTTTCTTTCTCCTCCACCTGATCAGTGGTTCTTCATCTTCATAATTAGAGTCTTCATCAATATGCTTTCGAACCACTTTAGGCTTGGTATCTTTCTTTGGAGTGTTAGGATTCTCGCTTTTAGGTGCCATTAGAATGTTCCTGGAAAATAAGACAAACACAAGTTAATGATCAAGGTATAACAGTCAAAACATACTATTCAAGTACACTTAGCATTATCATCTAACTTGTGCCGACATGGCTGATAAGGCCTCACATTAGTGATAACCTATCAGGTAGGTCGTCAGCCTTAAACAGAGATAGCATACTTTTTTTTCAAACTTATAACGACATTCCTGATAAGGCGTCACAGTTGTGATAGCCAATCAGGTACGTCGTCAGCCTTAAACAGTGAATGCTCTCTTTTACAAAGTTGCTGACGATGTAGCTGATAAGGTGTCACATTTGTGATAGCCTATCAGAAACATCGTCATCTTAGAATTTTTCCCCCAATAAGTTTGCATTTTGGGACCAAATTCTTCGTAAAATCACATGGTATTTTTATTTTTGTACTTAGGGTTTTCAAATTTTTGCAATTTAGGCATAACTTACCCTAATTTCCGATTTCCATGCTATTACAACTTGAACTCAAGTTTCTTTCTTTTAAGAATCATGATTTCAACAACTTTACCACTTCAATGACAGGAGAACAAAGTTATGAGCATACCTGATGAGTTGACTCCACTTGATTACGCGAGAAAGAAGAAAATATAAGAGATAGGCTCTGATTTTCCTTGTAATCCCACAACTATCAGGAAGGAGGTTTCCTTGTATACTTGGGAGTGTTTTGAAAGGAAGTAAATATCCTACTAAGGAAATAAAATAATACTTAAAGAAGGAAATAAAAAAGTGGGAATCTGAAGGCTTTGGATCTGGGCCGAGTCGGATTCGGGTTAATATGGGCCCAAATTTTCAAAAACAAATGATGGCTGATGACAACTTGTGATAAGCCGTCACAAATGTGATAGCCTTTCACTGAGATCATCATCCTTAATAGAGAAGATCTCCATTGCTGGTCTTTCTGACGCATTGGTGATAAGCCGTCACAGTTGTGATAGCCTATCACGAATGTAGTCAAGACCACTTGACTTGCATTCTTCAATTTTTACCTTGACCTTTTTGTACCCCTTTAGTTCCTTCCTATTACTACCTAATTGAATAAAAATAAAATTTATGAGAATAAAATTTTGGGTTGCCTCCCAACAGCGCCTGATTTAGTGTCGCGGCATGACTTGGTTATCTAGACTACTCAAACCTCGTCAAGATACCGTATGACTACCTCATTACCAAATTCCTGGAATTCATCCATAACCAAGAAGATGTTCATCTCCTCCAATTGCTTCATAGGAGGTTGCATTTTAAATCTGGCCTCCTTTTTCCCATATCTAAACTTGAGCTCATTGAGCTTCATATCAACCACTACTCTCCCCATGGATAATAATGGTCTACCCTTGATGATGGGTACCTCAAAATCAACATCACAATCCAGTATCACAAAGTCTGCAGGAAAAATAAAGTCATCCACTTTTACCAGCACATCATGCAATACACCTACTGGTCATTTCACCGATCTATCTGCCATACAAGGTGCATCATTGTGGGGGTAGTCTCCCCCAATTCAAGCTTTTTTGTAGATATCAAGAGGCATCAGATTTATACTTGCTCCTAAATCACATAAAGCTTTGGTAAACTTCATGGACCCAACTATGCACAATATAGTAAATGCTCCAGGATCAACCTTTTTCTACACTAAGGATTGTGAAGACATAACACCACAGTGATGGATGTTGTCCACTGGCTCACAACTTACCTTCCACTTTTTTGTTAGCAATTTCTTCATAAATTTAGAATAGTTTGGCATTTGCTCAAGTTCTTACATTAATGGCACATTCACAGTCAGCTGTTTCATTATTGCCATAAACTTGCTAAATTTCTCATTATCTTCTTTCTTTTCCAACCTCTAAGGAAATGGAGGTGGTGTTCTTGACATTTGTTTCAATACCACTTCCTTTTTCTTATTGTATTCTTTCTCTGTCATGTCAACAAAGCCATCCAACTTCTCAGACTCCACTGGATTGCTTCCTTCTATTTCATCAACACTTACCTCTTTCTCCACAGCTTTGCTCATAGAAAGGCTAGATAATATCTTGCCACTACGAGTGGTAATATCCATACAAGATCCATTAGTATGCCAGTTCTAAACCGTATCACTAGGTAAAGTGCCAGCTTTTCTTTGATTCAGAGTAGCCAAAAGTTAGCTCATCTGCTGCTCCAACTGCTTAATAGAAGCTGAGTGTGAGCTAACAAACTGACTGAGGGTAGAAAACTCACTTTTCATATTAGTTACCCCCGAGTTGGTTGCCTCAACTCCCTTAAACAACTTTTCCATCATGTCCTCCATGGACATCTTGCCAGAACTAGTTGTTGCAGCATCCCGACTTCCAGGAGGAATATACAAACCACTTCTGTCATTATTGTTTCTCCAATGTCCCTGGTCCTTATCTTTATAATCAGGCTTTTCATAGAAATTCCGACCTTGGTTCCCTTTTCTATTGCCTCGAAAACCCCCTGATTACTCATATAGTTTGCCTCAGCATCAGCACCTGCAGATAAAATACCCTGAGAGTCCACAGGCTTGACCATTTTAGTCTTTCCAGAGAGCAAGTGCTTAGCCAGCAAGTCCATTTGCGTCTTCAAATAGGCCATGTCCTGATATCGCTCGTCATCCCTTTTACGCTACTCTACATTAATACCACCAGCAACAGTAGGGCTAGCCACTATAGAATCCCTAATGTGCTAATCCCGACTTTGCTTTGTCATTCTATTCAGCATATCAAAAGCATCAAGAAAAGAGAGGTCAATGAACGAACCACCTATAGCATTGTCAATAATTGGCTTTGTCACAGAGTTGAAAGCTCTATACAAAGTCTCCATCAAGTGCAATTCTGTCATATTGTGGTTCGGACATTGTGCAAGTTTCTTCCAAAACTTTTCCCAGGTCTCATGCAGTGCTTCAGTCGGAAGTTATCTGAAGTTACTAATCTCGTCCCTCAACTGTACCCTTCTAGAGGGTGGAAAGAACCATTCTAGGAATGCATCTTTCAACTGTCTGTAGTTAGTTATAGAGTCGGGCTCTATCTTATTCAACCACATTATTGCCTCTCCAGACAGAGACAATGGAAATATCCTCAACCTGATCGCATTCTGGCTAACTCCTGAATTGTCAAAGGATTTCTAGATGGTGATAAAGCTCACCAAATGCATGTTCGGATCATCATTAGGAAAGCCTCTAAATAACCCTTTCAGATTCAAAAGTTAGATCATAGTACTTGTTATGCTGAACTTTGCACCTAGTGCCAACACTGGCAGAATGATAGCACTCATTGCACCAGCTTCGTCCATTCCTTCATCATTTTCATCAGACTCATATTCCATAGGCTATTCACCATACCCTCCTCGGACTAGATGATTTCTGTTGATGTTTCTCTACAATGGTGCAGGAACTTGCCCAGCTTTCCTTTGGTTTTGAGGATTCACCAATTCCTCATCACCCAAGTCTTTATCATCAAGGTTTTGGTGACATGCTTGTTGACCCAAATTTTGCATATTCACCTGAGCCCTGGTTAAAGCAGCTAGACTTTCTGCTTCCTGTTGTTCAGCCATTTTCCCAATTAGTTGAGGTTCTGGATTGATTGGTAATAGAGGTTCTCTGAATCTTCTCGTGCTTGGCATAAGCAACACAGTAACTAAAATAAACAAAAACAACAAATAAATGTAAATAACGGAAACTTAACCATCAGCAAATTTTCGCACACAAAATTTTTAGTCTACAACTGTATTCCTGGGCAACGGCGCCATTTTTGATAACGCTCAAATTACACTCTTAAATGGGTGTAAGAGACCTTTGTGAATATAAAACCCAACTAGATTTGGGTCGAATCCCACAGGGAATAGGGTGTGAACTTCAATTTATTTACAAAAGATTTTACTGGTAGTTTACTGCTTCCGAAAGATGGGGGTTTAAGCTCACAGTGTGTTAAATATCACTTTTAATACTTCAGTATTTGTAATCAAGATAAATGGGAAACCAGGGCTATGTTAACCAAGGATTTTGGAAATTGACAGATACTAGGTAATGCTAGAGATTCTCGAAATGAGTAGAATAGCAGAATATCCCTGACGATTATACTATCTGACTTATCTCTCGACCTCACCAGAAAATTTATTATCTAATTCTCTTGAACTTAGATAACTTATCTATTTCCAATAGGATGTTATCTCAGGTAGAGTAATCTAGTTATGGCATTAATCATTAAATAAAAGGTTGGTAGCTTCTGAGTCCCTTTTGATAATTCATGTCCTCTAGTCTCTTTCTCCGTTAGAAGAAAATAAAACCTAAGGCATAACCTAATGTTTGCAACCACTAGATTTTAATTAAAATAACAGAATCTTAAGATGTTTTACTACTCTTTGAATCCGTTAAACACCTAGTATCATATCAAACCCAAATCCATGGATCCCTTAACTCCGGCTAATGAAATTAGCCGCTTATAATTTGATGAACGAGATAACATGTTGAAGTCATGATTATAATCATAAACTTATGAATGGGTAGAAAACAACAAGTAGTTCCTTTGATTTAATCACAAGGTAGAAAGCCCAAAAATAGTTGAGACGAAAACACAAGAATAATTTATGAAAGAGAGCAAAAATACGTGTCTCTCTTTTTAGAGTTGATGTCTGATAGGTGATTTCTTTTTAAAAAAAAAACCTAAAAGATGCTATTTATACTAAAGCCTAATTAAGAAAATAAAATAAAATAATTAATAAAATTGTATGGAATAGGTGAAGCCCAGGCTAACGCCGCGTCAAGAAGTTGACGCCCTATCACAGATAGCGTCAGAGAGGTTTCAGTTGCCTTCAGGTTCTATCGTAGGCTAACGATGTAGCTAATACCGCATCAGGGATTTGACGGCGTATCATCAACGTCATTAGATATCTTCTTCCCATGCTCACTTTCTGCTTAAGGCTGATGCCATTCTTGATGCCTTATCACGACTTTGACGCCATGTTACCAGCGTCGTCAGAACATACCTCAAACGGCAACTCTCTGGCTAAGGCTGACGCCAATGCTGATAGGATATCTCGAGGCTGACGACTTATCATGGAGCTCGTCAGCCATGTTTTCTTCTATTTTGCTCAGATTTTCAACTCTTTTGTTCCATTATTGTTTATTCTCATTTCTTCAGCCTTTTTCTTCAATATCATGAGCAAAAACATCAAAACAACAAGAGTTGCTTCAGAATTCACAATTATTTTGAGCTAAAAAGCATTAAATATGTTAGCTTTTTCTCACATATCAATAACACAGTATTCAATTAGACTTAGGGTCATGGGCTGCTTCATTTCTTTCTAACTCACATATGTGCCTACTTTTTCTACCTTGAATCAAACATCTTTTGAAAGCATTTTCTTCTCATCTCTTTTATTTGTACAATTCATGCACCTCTTATCTTTGTTGACTCCTTTCTTTTTTATTTCT
This sequence comes from Capsicum annuum, assembly GCF_002878395.1. Classification (NCBI taxonomy): domain Eukaryota; kingdom Viridiplantae; phylum Streptophyta; class Magnoliopsida; order Solanales; family Solanaceae; genus Capsicum; species Capsicum annuum. The sequence goes on along the minus strand of NC_061116.1, from coordinate 107,589,414 downwards.
ATTTAGTTGTTATCACTATTTAGAACTTAGTCACTCACTTAAAATCCCATGGCCAAAGTTTCCTCTTCACAGATTCACCACCCCGAACATAGGATTTTAGCCTCAAGTTGTACATTCAGGTTCTGGAATGGTAGGGTTTAAAAGAGGGACAAAAATTAAATGGCTAATGGCTTGTAATGTTGTTTCCCAAGAAATGTTTGAAGGATAAAAATGGGTGACTAGGGATACAATCTATGTATGGGTAGGTTTTTAAGGTTAAAGTGGATTTCCATATTTAGAAATAAGTTCAAAGATTATTTCATCAACCATGCGTAATCGAGATTAGCTTTGAGAGATTAATAGGTCACGTTCTAGATGACACAAGTAACCATGAAAACTAAATGACGAAGCTTACCACACATGGAAAGAAAACTATTTAAGGCGTCTTAATTGCATTTCCTACTAGACACAAAAGGAGTTATTTGCCACACACTAACAACTATAGACTTTGTTGTCATAAAAAGAGGAAAGTCTTGTTACAAAACCATTCACGTTCATGCCCTAATTTGTAGAAAAATAAAATTGAGACAGAGGGGGATGCTTGTTTTGTATTGCTAGAACAAAATCCAGCCGACATCTCATATTTTGGCTCTAAAATAGGAAAACCATATGGATACTAAGACTTCATCATAGGCATAAGGGCAGTCTTAAATATATAATACCACGGGTACTCAGACATCCACTGCATCTATTGCTCAAAAACCAAAAAATACGATGATTTTTCATTTTAAAATGTTGTCACTCAATCTATCATAGGGAAATGCTTGTCCGACATCATTATTATTACAAGTCAAAAATCTAAGAATAGAAACAAATCAAAAAAATGAAAACAAGTGACTATTCCATCAAAAGTAAGCACCATAAGGGTGCCCAATATAAAAACCCAAATTAAAAACATCATACTGCAAATAAACATAAGAATATCCAAATAGCAATGAACAAAGAGAACATAAACTGAAATACAAAGATGGGCACCCTAACTAAACACTTGTAGTGTCCTCACTGCATATCAATAAAGCATAGAAAGAGTAAAAGGAGCTCCCTATATCCACATCAAGTACTGGTGTCACTCTCCGTCTCATCATCATCCTCAGCATCATCAGAGTCTTAACATGTAGCTGGAACATCATCTTAAAAGTCAGCCCTGGGAGATATAATTCTATCTTTGGGATTCAGGACCTTCCACAGGCCCATCACCCCCTTCCACATAGGAGAGAAAAATTTCTGTCTCTCCTCTCTCTTAATTATCTAATCAAAAGATCTTGTAGCTCCCTATGTGACTGTGATGCAGAAGAGTAGGCCCTCTCGAGCTTAGAAATAGTGGCCCCCTGATCATTCTGGTCTGCCAGAAACTTCCCATAGTCAGTCAACATAAAGTGGTGAGTCGTAGAAGGCCCTTCCGACCCCTTAGAAAGTCTAGAAATAAGCTACTTGATTTCTCGCATCTCAATCAATATCTCACGAAACGATAATAATGTAGATGACCTGCATGAGTCCAAGTAAATATCTATTGGCTTGCCCAAGTCGATCTTTCTCTGTTTACTCATCCAAAGTGCACCCTTACCCAAAATATAAAGAAAGTAAATAGGGGTCTTCGGGCGTACACAAGTTTCTCTGGAGTATTCCTTAACCCCGGCTCTCCTGTGCAACTTATTATCAACGAAGGGAACAATATTAGAGAGCTACCTTTGGTCTTAAAATGTCTCATCTGAGAGAGAAAAATATGACAAACACTGAAAGAAAGGTTGTCTAAGATGCATGAAACCATATGGGCTCGCGTATCGAAGACATACGTCATGTTAGTGCATGGGGAAACCCGACTACATATGATAGCCACAAAAATCCTAGTCTCAGCCATGATATCATGCAATGAAATACCTATCTTCATGACTACCAAAGGGATCTTACTTTAAGGATACAACTTCTCAACTAGCCAGCTTCTAGGTTCACAACCCTTTGCCTTAAATTCTGCCATGTTAGCATCGGGTGGCCAATATATGTAACTAATTTACTCACCCCCAAAGTGAACATTCTTCCACTAAATTCTTATTAATAGGTCAAATAAAGATACTATACCATGGTTAGAATAAAAATCCCTTACCCAAATCATTTTCCTAGAATGGATCAAAGGCGAGGTATATTCACCCATTTGCCACCAATCTATCATAAAATGTCGAGAAATTTTTTTACACCTTGTCAAAACAAATGCCTCACTTCGAGAATAGCTTTGTCTTGGGCATGGATTCATAGTACTTAGTTTGGCACTAAGTGGACATGAAGTGAGCTTGGTCATAGTCTGCCATCTTTAGCTTTTCCAACCATAAAATAACACCACAACATTAAGCATCAACATCACCATGTGAAAACCATGCTATGTGACTTATTTAACCTAAATAGAAGGTTCCTTGGTGAAATTTTTGCAAAAACTGAGAATTTAAAGATTTTGATCTGGTTGCCTTACAGTCCACAAATACCGCAATCGTGAGAACTATACCATGATTGTGCTTTCATGATCATGGTACCTGAAGCTGTTGGCTGAGAAAGATCATGACCCAAAACCGCTTATTTTTCACCCCAATTTGTATTCATAACCAATAATTCACATTAGGAAGAAGAAACACAATTACTAGACACTCAATTATGCCCTTAAGACAAAGAAAAACTAACAAGGAAGTCATTAGGGCATGTCATAAAACACTTAGGGTGCACATGCTATTCTTATAAATTATAAAAAAAATATTTGGTACTCAAGACTTCCCTATCAATGCACACCCCAATAACAGCAACCAATACACGACAAACATAATTGAACTCAAGATTTAGCATACAAATCAAAATTCTAGGCCATTGCCCTAAACATGCATCCTAGCACCATAAATACGCAGTCAAGAGTGGGAATAGATAACATATCAGATAAGGAGATGAAGAGGGTATGCAGTGCACTATTGGATGCTGTTATCACATACGAAAATAGTTATGATTTTTGAGTAATTGATTAGGAAATTTGGTGAGATTGTTGGGAAATTGTTCATTCTTTAAAATAGCCTCATGTAATGCCCCGGGTCTGTAACCCGAAACTCTACACGATTCACATGACCTTGAAGGACCATAAGCTAACCCATGACTAATATTTATACCTGTAAACTGCATATTATACTATATAAAGGTATAAATAAAGGCTAAAAGGCCATAGGGTTCAAAGATCTGATAAAAAATAACATCTGAATATATGGTATATCAATACCAAAACAACTGAAACAACTGTCTGAACATGTTAGTCTAAAAGTCTCTAAACTATCTGAATAAGGAGTTGATGGGACATGTCCCTAACTAACTTCAATTACTGAAATAAATTAATTAATAAGATAATAAAGTAATGGTCATGTCCTCGAAGGGAGAGGACTTACTGCTAACTCTTACAGCTGAAACTGGAATGATACTGATGCTTTGGAGCTCGTGCTTATGAACCTATGGTATAAAACACTATAGCGTAAATGTGTCAGTATGTTTGAATGTACTGGTATCCATGTGAGGTAGGATGAATGCAAAGGGTTCACATGCATTAACTATACTAACTGACTGAATAACAGGAACGTGAGAATACATGCATGAATACATAATAACTGTAGCTGAGTTCGTGATAACATAATTACTGAGCCTAAGTATAGATAACATGAGATACTAGCAACTGTATAACTGAAATAACTAATACTGAGCGATCGTATCTGATAGTCTAGTTTCTAATGGAACTAGCTAAGTTCCGTACTATTCTGAGTTGACTGTAACTGACAGTCCTGAACTTCTAAAGAACTATCTGAGTTGTATTATTTAGACTAAATGACTGTATCTGAAAGTCCTAATCTGTAAATGAAACTATGGGAAGTAGTTATCTAACCGTCATGCCCCAGATAATGTAATATTGCTGAATTGGGGTCCAATCTATAACCTCAATTGGAAGGGTGTCAATACCATGCCACTGGTAAGAACAATCTGTAAATAACCCTCATATAACCAGTAACTCTAGTGAGAATGGTGGGAACCATCATATAAAAGGCTATGATTTCTCAACCAACGCTGGCTATGTAGTTCTGGAAAGCAAAGATTGCTTTTAAGAATCACACCATCATATAATAGGTGGGTTCCCATCCTTGGGTTCGCTCGGTGCTAATTTCTAATCCCATATGAATAGACACTGAACATGATTAACTGAACTGACCAGATGGAGTTAACTAAATTTTTGTGGACTGGCAAAATACTACTGAGATCTGATAACTGTCTGAGCTTTCTCAGATTACTGAATTTTTTAGCTTTCCTGAGTCATATGACTGACTAAGTTCTATGGATATGGCTTGACTGAGAATATCATGAAAATATGACACTGGTTCTATGCACACGGCTATATTTTTTGGGTACAAGTACCCCCAGGACTCGACGGAAAAAAACTGACAAAGCATGACTTTCTTGAATACATGACCAACATCAATAATCCATAATATAATAAGTTGGAGATTTCATGAAGTACAAGTTCTAAAGCACCACAATGGCTACACATATACCCATAATTCATTGACTAAGGCATTTTATCAAATACTTGACATGCATAAACTTGTATATGTATGGGGATTTCATATTATTATACTAGTATGGCACTTTTCCTTCACATAGGCATTTAATCAAAAACATGGGGCGCATGATTTGGTTATACAATCATCAACACATCTAATAATCATGGATATATAATCAACTTTTAAATTGAAGGGGGTTTATCATGATTATTATGCGAATCACCATATTCTAGGTTCAATCATTCAAATAAGTAATTTGAAACGTGAATCAAAACCCTACAACATCATAAACATGAATTTCAATTCAATTTAAATCATGAATATTCATAAATACACAAATCTTGGATTTTGAAAAGAGATTCTTGAGCTTTATGGGTAAAAGTGACCCATAAATCAACACATTACATACCTGGGTGGATGATTTCTTGATGATTGATGGAGGAAAACTTGAATTTTTGACTTGGAATTAAACACCTAGGGTTTCTTGTTCTTAGGAATTAATCTTTAAGAGAAACACAAATTTGATGGTATAGATGAATAATAAAGTTATGGGCTATGGTCTAGTATAATTAAGGGTTAAAATTGGTTGAAAAGACCCAAATACCTTTTAAAAAGGACATTAAATTATTGAACGAGATCTAAGAGGGCTCGTGTGATGGTCCATCATAGGCTCAATGGTCCATCATTCTAACCATCACATGTGGACCAGAATAGGGACTCACTGCCTTAGTAGTGATGGCTTGGGTTACGATCCATCGCAAGTCTAATGGTCCATCTACCTTTCTGTCACACCTTAGCCAGAAGATTGACTTAATGCCTTAGCTGCAATGGTCTATGCGACGGTCCGTCTCTAGATCGACAGTCCATCAACCTGCCCATCGTACCTGGGTGGTTCTGACAACTCTCAGTAAAGCATCTATAACTTTTTACTCTGATACCGAATTTGGAAGAAATTGGTATCATTGGAAAGATAATTTAACTTCCCACTCAAAAAATTAAAAATCTCAAAAATTCCTCATGTACAAAATGGATTCATCTTTCAAAGTAAGTTTATAATATTTTTAGGACAATTTCAAGTTAGGTAGAAGTACGGGGTATTACAATTTCTCCCAGTTAAGAACATTCATCATCAAATGAGACTGAGTGAGAAGGTAGAAGATAAACTAACATACATACTAAACATGAACAACTGGAACATGATCACATGACTGGCATGACTGATAACTGAATATTTCATACCGAACATACATATTTGATGCATGTGTAATGGATTCATGAATGAACGACTGAGTGTTATGATGAACGAAGGTTCTCATAATTAGAATGCATGTCTGATATATGATTATATAACTGAAATGACATATAAATGCATGACTAAATATGCAATGGCATTTCCTACCAAGTTGTAATGGAATTCTGAACATGAAAGTGAGTAAGATTAAGGAGAACTATTACCTTGAGCTTGATCTGAGTTGGCGGAGAAAAGGTGATGATACTTGGTTCGCATATCTGCTTCTGCTTCCCAAGTAGCTCCATCAACGGACTAATTTCACCAAAGGACTTCTTTGTTCCTCAGTCTACGAGTTTGATAGTCTAGGATTTCAACTGGAATCTCTTTATAAAAGAGCTTGTTCTGAACATCTATGCTCTGAATAGGGACTACAACTGTTGGTTCACCTTTGCACTTTTTGAGCCAAGAGACAAGGAAGACTGGATTAACTGAGGCTAGATCTAAAGGCAATTCGAGCTAATAAGCTACCTTGCCAAATCAACTGAGAATCTTTAAAGGACCGATATATCTGGGACTGAGCTTTCCCTTCTTGTTAAATCTCTTCACTCCATTCATGGGAGAGATCTTTAGATAAATATAGTCACCAACCTCAAACTCTAGGTCCTTTCTACATATATCTAGATAAGACTTCTGTCGGCTTTGAGTAGCTCAGAGTCTTTCTCTGATCAACTGGACATTCTCTAAGGCATCGAATACTAATTCAGGCCCTATGACTGAGGCATCACTAATTTCAAACCAACCAACTAAAGATCTGCACCTCCTACTATAAAGAGCTTCAAATAGAGCCACTTAATACTGGAATGATAGCTATTGTTGTATGCAAACTCAATCAAGGGCAAGTGGTCATCCCAGCTACCCTTGAAATAAATTGCACACGCCCTTAGAATATCTTCTAACATCTGAATGGTCTTTTATATTTGACCATCTTTCTGAGGATAGAAGGCTGTACTGAGATGAAATTAGGTACCAAGACCTTTTTGGAATGCTTTCTAGAAATATGAGATGAACTAGGTACCTCTATCTGAGATAATGGATAACGAAACTCTGTGCAATCTGACCAACTCTCTAATGTAAATTTTAGCATAATCCTCAGCTGAATAAAAGGTATGGACTGGAAAAAAATGAGTTGACTTGATCATTCTGTCTACAACGACCCAGACTGAATCATGCTGGTGACGAGTATGAGGAAAACCCATCACAAAGTCCATGTTCACTTCTTCATACTTCCAAGTAGGAATACTGAACTCCTGTATGGACCCACTAGGCTTCTGATGCTCTATCTTAACCTGCTGACATGTAGAGAACTTAGCCACAAACTATGCAATATCTCTCTTCATCCCACTCCACCAATAGATCTCCCATAAGTTGTGGTACATCTTTGTGGCCCCTGGATGAATAGAGTAGCGTGCACCATGCGCTTCTGCAAGAATTCATTGCCTCAAGTCATCTACACCTAGAACACACAAACGACCCTGACAATGTAGGACACCATCTCCCACTTAGGAGAAAACCTCTACTTTCTGATCCTTGACTGACTTCTTTAAATTGATAAGGCTGAGATCTCTATCATTCTTTTCTTTTACCTTGGAAACTAGAGATGATTCTGAGCTACTCTGAACCCATATGTCACCGTCCTCGCATCGACTAAGAGAATGCCTAGTCTGGCAAGCTGATGAACTTCTTGAGCTAGTTTCTTCTTACTGTCCTTGACATGAGCATAACTGCGCATAGACAGTCTACTGAGAGTGTCATAACAATGTTAGCCTTGCCTGGATTATAAAGGACACTCATGCCATAATCTTTCTAGAGCTCTAACCACCTTCTCTGATAAATATTAAGATATTTCGTAGGAAAGACATACTGAAGGCTCTTACGATCTATGAACATATCCATATGAAATCCATATAAATAATGCCTCCATATCTTCAAGGCAAAGAGTATGACTACTAACTCAAGATCATGAGTAGGATAGTTCATCTCATGGGGTTTAAGTTACTTGGAGGCGTAGGTTATGACCTTACTATGCTGTATGAGGACACGACCCAACCCTACTCTGGATGAATCACAATACACTACAAACCTATCTGTACCATCTAGAAGAGCCAACACTAGATCTGAGGTGAGTCGAGTCTTCAACTCCTAAAAAATCTTCTCTCAAATATCTGACCACTGAAACTTGGCATTCTTCGAAGTCAATCTAGATATAGGAGATGCAATATAAGAAAATCCCTCAACAAACCATTTATAATAGATAGCCAAACCAAAGAAAATCTTAATATCTGATGGAGAGACAGGTCTGGGCCAGTTTCTTACCGCTTTGGTCTTTTAAGAAACTACTCTAATGCCATCACCGGAAATGATATGACCAAGAAATGCTACTGACCTTAGCCAAAATTTGCACATACTGACTTTGGTAAATAGCTGATAATTTCTGAGGGTCTTAAGTACAATTCTGAGATGGTCTAAATAAACACGCTCACTGCAGGAATAGAAAAAGATATCATTTATGAAGACTATGATGAATATATCTAAGTACATCTTGAACACACAGTTAATCAAGTCCATGAAAGTTGTTGGGGGAATTAGTAAGATCAAAGGACATGACTAGGAATTTAAAGTAACCATACCGAGTATGGAAAGTTATTTTCAAAATGTCACATTCTCTGACTCTGAGCTGATGGTAGCCTGATCTGATGTCTATCATAGAGAAATAGCTTGCGCCCTAAAGTTGGTCAAACAAGTCATCGATTCTAGGAAGAGGATACTTGTTCTTAACTATGACTTTATTAAGCTGACGGTAGTCTATACATATTCTAAGAGAACTATCTTTCTTTCGTATAAATTGGACTGGTGCACCCCATAGGGACACACTGGGTTTAATGAACCCCTTATTTAAGAGATCCTTCAACTTATCTTTCAATTCTCTGAGTTTTTTTGGTGCCGTTCTTTATGGAAGAATAGATATAGACTGAGTATCTGGAAGAAGATCGATGCTGAAGTCTATTTCCCTTCCGAAAGTAATTCCTAGAAGATCTTTGGGAAAGACATTTGAATATTCATTCATGACTGGGATTGAATCAAGACTGAAGTTTTAGAACTAGTGTCCTTAACTCGAACAAGATGATAGACACATCCTCTAGATATCATTTTTCTTGCCCGAAGATAAGAAACAAGCTAACCTCTAAAAGATGAAGTACTACCCCTCCATTCTAGGACAGGTTCATTCAGAAACTGGAACTGGACTATTCTATTTCTACAGTCGATTGTGGCATAGTAGGAATGAAGCTAATCTATGTTGATAATGACATCAAAATAAGTCATCTCTAATTCGACTAAGTCTGCTAAATTGACTTCCTAAAATATCATAATCGGGCAGTTCCTGTATACCTGTTGGGCTATGATGGTTTTACCTACTGGGTAGAGACTAAGAAAGGCTCTTCTATAATTTTGGGACTAACTCCAAAATCAACTGCTATATAGGGAGTAACAAAAGACAAAGAAGCTCCTAGATCTAGTAGAGAGTAAACATGCACATGAAAGATCTGTAACGTACCAGCAACCACATCAGGAGAATTTTCCTGATCTTACCAGGACTAGAGAGCATAAAGTCAATATGGGCATTCCCCACGAGTAGCATTAGAGGTGGTACCCTGCTAGTTTGGGTGAGAAAACTGAGCTGAGGAATGGTTTTGCTAACCTAGAAGACCTGGTTGAGGATAGTCTCTGACTCTGTGGCCTGGCTTGCCATATCCAAAACAAATACCACTGCCAGCTCTGAAAATACCCTGATAGTGCTTGCCGCAACTCTAGCAAAGAGGATAGGTACGGGCACTGCTAACATTGCCCTGAGACTTAGAGCATGGCACTCTATCTCTGTTACCGTCTCTGAATCTAAGAGATAGAGTGATAGCTATAAAAGAAGATAGAACTGATGACTTTGGACAAAACTGAGAACATTTTACTCTTTCTGATTTGGGCTAAGCAAAGTTGAAACTACTTGTCTTTGCTTTCTTATTCTACTTCTCCCTCTTCTTTATCTATTTCTCTTCTATCTATTGAGCATGGGTCATAAGCCTGGCTATGTTCATATCACTATTCAACATTGCAGACCTGCACTCATTCACCACACTATTATTCACCCCAGAGACAAACTTACTCATCTTAGCATAGCTATCTGCAACCACATAAGGAGCATATCTGGCTAATTGAGTAAACTTAAGAGAATACTCTTTCACCATTATTTTGCCTTGGCTGAGGTTGATAAATTCTAAACACTTTAGATTTTCTTATCCTTAGGGGAAAGAATCTATCTAAGATGGCAATAGAAAACTCCTCCTATTCAATAGGCCCTGCATCTATAACCCTCTCTGACTTCCACTATTTATACTAAGGGTGAGCAACATCCTGCAACTAATATACAGCTAGCTCTGCACTCTTACTAAAAGTAACCCCCCATGATATCTTTAACCTTCTGAACCTGTTTAAAGTAATTATTGAGGGTCTTCATCTGAATTAGAATTGATAAAGGGTGGAGGATTTATTCGGGTGAAATCCCGAATCCTGGCTGCACCTGAATTGGCCACTAGATTGGCCAGAACGACAGCTGGTTGTTCATTTGAAGCAGTGACTAACTGAGCAAGAGTTATGAATGCAGCTCTAAACTCTGTATGAGAGACATGTTCGCCCAAAGGTTCTTCGGAATGAGGGGCTGACTGATACTCATTTCTTCTTTTAGGAGGCATATTCTATAGAAGAAAAGGAGAAATGGATTAGACTGAGAGATTAGCTTATGATTATGCTCACGGGAATGACATGATTACTGAAAAAGGGAAATTATTCCTGCAACATCTTATAACCTCCTACACATAAATATAGCCGCAACACACCCATGCACAAGACTCTACTAGATATGGCTATCAAACTTCCTAGGACTCTACTAAACATTAGGCTCTGATACCAACTTTGTAACACCCTGAGTCTAGTACCCGGAATGCCACATAGTGCTCATCACCCCGAAGGACCATAATCTAACCCATGACTGATATTTGTACTTGTACACTGCATAATATACAATATAAAGATGGAAATAAAGGCTAAAAGGCCATAGGGTTCAAAGATCTGATAAAACATAACATCTGAAGATACGTACATCAATACCAAAACAACTGAAATAACTGTGTGAATATGCTAGTCTGAAAGCCTCTAAACTATCTGAATAAGTAGTTGATGGGACATGTCCCCAACTAACTCCAAATACTAAAATAAATTCATTAATAACATATTAAAGTAATGGTCAGGTCCTCAAAGAAAGAGGACTTACTGCTAACTCTGACTGCTGAGAGTGGAATGCTACTGATGCTCTAGAGCTCGTGCTTCTGAACCTATTGTATAAAACACCATAGCGCAAATACATCAGTACATTTGAATATACCGGTATGCATGTGAGGTAGGCTAAATGCAAAGGGTTTACATGCATTAACTATACTAACTAACTGAATAACATGAACGTGAGAATACATGCATGAATACATAATAACTATAACTGAGTTTGTAATAACATGATTACTAAGCCTGAGTACTGATAACATGAGATACTAGTAACTGTATAACTAAAATAACTAATACTGAGTGAATGTATCTAATAGTCTAGTTTCTAATGGAACTAGCTATGTTTCGTACTATTCTAAGTTGATTGTATCGGACAGTCCTGAACTTCTAAATAACTATTTGAGTTCTATTATTGAGACTGAATGACAGTATCTGACAGTCCTGATCTATAACTAAAACTATGAGAAGCATTTATCTAACCCACATGCCTCAGATAACACAATATAGCTGAGTTGGAGTCCAATCTATAACCCCAATTAGAAGGGTATCAATACCGCGACACTGGTAAGGACAATCTGTGAGTAACCCTCATATAATAAGTAACTCTATTAAGAACGGTGGGAACCCTCATATAGCAGGTTAAGCCACCTTATCTACCCTCATATAAAAGAATATGATGTCTCAATCTATGCTATCTACGTAGTTATGGAATACAAGGATTGCTTCTAAGAATCACATACTTATAGAACAGGTGGATTCTCATCCTTGGGTTTGCACGGTGCTAATTTCTACTCCCATCTAAATAGCGACTAAACATAATTAACTGAACTAACTGGATTGAGTTAACTGAATTTCTGTGGACTGATGGAATACTACTGAGATATAATAATTATCTGAGCTTTCTCAAATTACAGAATTTTTGAATTTTCCTGAGTCATATGACTGACTGAGTTCTACAAATCATGGCTTGACTGAGGATATCGTGAAAACATGATACTGGCTCTATGCACACAGCTATATTTTTTTGGTACAAGTACCCCCAGGACGCAATGGAAAGAAACTGACAAAGCATGACTTTCTTGAATACATGATCAACATCAACAATCCATAATATAATAAGTTGGAGATTTCATGGAGTACAAGTTCTAAAGCATCACAATGGCTACACACATATCCATAATTCATTGACTAAGACATTTCATCAAACACTTGACATGCATAAAGTTGTATATGAATGGGAATTTCATATTATTATACTAGTATAGCTCTTTTCATTCACATAGGCATTTAATCAAACACGTGGGGAGCATTCTTTAGTTATACAATCATCAACTCATCTGATAATCATGGATACACCAATCAACTTGTAAATTAAAGGGGTTTTATCGTGATTATTATGCGAATCACCACATTCTAGGGTCAATCATTGGAATATGTAATTTAAAACGTGAATCAAAACCCCACAACATCATGAAAATGAATTTCAATTCAACTTAAATCATGAACATTCATAAATACACAAATATTGGATTTTGAAAAGAGATTCTTGAACTTCATGGGTAAAAGGGACCCATGAATCAGCACATGACATACCTGGGTGGGTGATTTCTTAAAGATTGAGCGAGTAAAACTTAAATTCTTGACTTGGAATTAAAAACCTAGGGTTTCTTGTTCGTGGGGATTGATCTTTGAAAGACGCCCTAATTTGATGTTATAGATGAATAATAAAGTTATGGGCTATGGTCTGGTATAATTAAGGGTTAAAATGGGTTGAAAAAAACCCAAATATCCTTTTAACAATGACTTTAAATTGTTGAACGGGATCTGCAATGGTTTATCGCTGGCTCGATGGTCCGTCGTTCAGACCATCGCATGTGGACCTGAATAGGGACTCACTTCCTTAGTAGCAACGGCTAGGGTGATGGTCCGTCGTAAGTTTGACGGTCTGTCAACTTGTCCATCTCACCTTAGCTAGAAGATTGACCTACTGCCTTAGCTACAATGGTCTAGGTGATGGTCCGTCGCTAGATCGACGGTCCGTCAACTTTCCCATTGCACCTGGGCGGTTTTGATAGCTCTTAGTAAAACGTCCATAACTTTTTACTCCAATATCAGATTTGGATAAAATTGGTATCGTTGGAAAGTTAATTTAATATCCCACTCAATAAAAAGTGAAAATCTCAAAAATTACACTTATAAAAAATGGATTCATCCTTCAAAATAAGTTTCTAACATTTTTGGGATGATTTCAAGCTAGGTAGAAGTACAGGGCATTACACCTCAACATAACTATAGTAAAAGTTCAACAATTGTGGTGGCACGACAATCACAATTGTGATAGCATAGTTATCACAATTGTAGTTACTAAGGCCAGTTTTGTTCACCTACTTTAAACTGCTTAGCCTACAACTCAATTTTACCATATTTACCCTTACTCAAAATTATTCAAATGCCCCATTTTGGGGACCTCATTTGCATGGATCAACCTAAAGACACAAAGTCTAACCTTAACAAAAGAAATTTAAAGGATATGGGCAAATTTAATGGCAATGATGGGTTTTCTCCCATCCAGAGCATAATTTAGTATTACTACACAACGTTCTCTACTCTGCATACCTGGAATAAAACTCAATCACTATGCACCCAAAACATTATTTCTCCATGTTCTAAAAACACTAATGCCCTTTCAATTGTCAAGAATGGTATCCAATGGATTAAGTGTATTTTGTGGTCAATTTCACAATCAAGCACAATAATGTCAACTGGGAGAATGAATCTATCAACTTTTACCAATTCATCGTCTAGCACCCCAATCAATTTATTGATTAAATTATCCACTATCAATAATATCATGGTGGTGGGTGTAGGAGCACCCAACCCAAACTTCTGAAACATCGCACATGACATCAAATTTATGGTAGCACCAAGATCACATATTTCCTTGTCAAATTTGTCAGCTACAATGGTGCAAGGGATTGTAAAAGCACCTGAGTCATCTTTCTTCTTCTATGGCATTAGACAAGATGGTGCTACAACTATGGGTTACTTTAATAGTCTTACTATCCACAAGCTTCTTCTTTGACATTAAGTACTTCCTCGACTTATCATACCCCAAAATTTCTTGAAGAGCCTCCAATAATGGAATATTGATTTAGAGGTTGCTAAGATATGGAATAAGCTTTTTGAACTTGGAACTGTCGTCTTTCTTTCCCAACCTTTGTGGAAAGGGTAGAGAAATTTTCATTGGGGATAATGGAATTCTTTGAGGGTCATTCCCTATTTTCTTATCACCATAAATTTCTTAAGGAGTTTCGTCCTCATCCCCCTTCTCTTCAACAACTATTGTCTGCTCATCACCATTTTTAAGAGACTTTGAAGCATGAACTCTTGGCAATTTAGACTGCTTTCTACGCATATTGATTTGATCATCTAAAGACTTTTCTTTAAACTTCAATCAAATGCTCATGTAGATCTCTACCACTTATATTAACAATTGTCAGGCCATGGCCTTTATTTTAAGGATTTACCACCGTGTGACTAGGTAGACCCCTTTTTGGCTTAGCATTGAGTTGGGTAGAAATTTGTTCCTCCTGTATCTCTAATTTCATCATGGAAGCTGAATGTGAAACAACCATTTGGTAAAGTTGAGAAGAGTTGCACTTTATCTCCCTTACCATTTTGTTGGTACCTTTAACCCGCATTAAAATTTGATCAAGCACATCCTTGATTTTGATTTTTTTCTTAGTCTACTAAGCTTGATTATTTTTACTTTGCATGATCATGAAGGGGCACATATCTATCATAATAACTATATTTTTCTTGTTAATCATGATCTCCATCCCTTTCTCTATAACAAAAATCTCAATCTCTATATCGGTCATTCCAACCTTGATTCTCGCCTTGCCTTTTATAAGAAGGGAAGAAACCCCTTGGGTAATTTGCCAAAATACTTATCTCTTTATTGATTTTCTTTGATTCATCATAATTATAACCTTTGACACCATGAGAGGCCATGATATTGATATCTTTTGTATGTACTCCCATGATATGTTTGGTGAGGATCTCCAATCGTGCATCACCTTAGCCATATTTTCATCCCTTTCTTTGTCCTTCTTTCTTTGTTCTTTATTGACATAAGATATGATGGGTACTACTTTAGATTCTCGAGTATGCCATCTTTTATTTTGCTTAGTGACTTGCTTAAGTATATTTGTCGCGACATCATATGACAATCTCACAAGTGAACTACCCGATAAATTGTCCACCACCATCTTTTTGAGTTGGTCCTAAGCCCTATAAAATAATTGGGTGACCATCTTCTTTGGCACTTTATGGTTTTAACTTTGCATGATTTTGTTATTAAACCTTTTCCTCGCCTTATGTATGGGCTTACCACTAAGTAGATAGAAATTTATGATCTCTTCTCTTAGTTGAAGAATTCTATATGCAGGGAAATATCGATCAAATAAGACCTCTATAATTCCACCCAAGGAATAATAAACCCAGTCAACCACAAAATCACTTCACCCATTAAGGTATATTGAAAAATCATCAACTAAATGGACTCTTGAGTGACATGAGTATTATCAAATGGGGCACACACTTCAATAATGTTTTTCAAATATAAGTTGGCATCTTTATGTGCTTGACCCCTGAATAGACCATTTATTTGAATTATGTAGAGCCTGACACTCTGATATAGAACACTCTATTTCCCTTAGCCAGTGGGTTAAAGATTGTACTAGCATACCCCGTATCATGAAGATGATCCTTATCCCCGAGGTATCCATCAAATTAGATTTAATTGCTCCCATTGCAGCTCATGATGTCGTAATTAATCTAAAAATCACCTAACAAAACAACAATAACAAACAATGTAAATAATGACACTACTAGTAAACCCAAAGTTACTATCAACACTACACAAGCAAAAACTAAGTTTCACTCCCCAGCAATGGTGCCATTTTTTATAATGCTAAACTTACAACATTGTTTAGTTCAAAGTGGTCATTATCAATATAAAACCAATAAGATTAAGAGTCTTATCCATAAGGAGTGCAAACTTATTTTCAAATCCTATGTATGTTGAGATTTAACTAGGAGTTAACCCATAATGTAAAACTAAAAGAAACCATGAAATTAAATGGGATGTTATGAATTTAGATGTTTGTTGAACAAAATTTCACTACAACACTAATATAAGAGCAAACAAGTGATAAGCAAAACAAATAGAGAGAGTTCTTAGGATTATGCCATTCTAGGGGTAATTCATGTACGGGTAGTTAAAAGGTAATCCCAACATTCGTTAATGCGTCTAGGGTAGTCTACTTTTAAGGTTTTTGGTGCAAGACTTTCAACAAAAGACCAAAATTTCACTCAAGGACTCTTTTGAATACCTCATGAGTGTGATAAATTCATCAACATGATACCTTAACTTGGCATCCCTATTTCTAAGATAATGTCTATGAACATAGAGAATCAAAATAAGATCCTTATTTCTAAGACAGTGTTAAAGAAAAAACTAAAATTAGTTTGTTGTTTACAATAACTTATCACCTACTTACCTCTTTAAAGGATAATATGAAATCCAAGGAAATTGAGGTTTTCACCCATAATTATCACTTTAAACATAGAGTAATTATAAAACCCCGTAATATTCTCAGATCGATTCATGTCTTAGTTGATTGCTTAAGTGGTCAAAGGCTTTAAAATTTCACTAAGTGTTGAGGACATAGTCATTTTCAAGGCCTCTAAACTTTGTGAATTTTTATTTTGGTTTCCCAACCCCAAAATGTTGGTTTTTAAGTTGGTTCATGTCTAGGGAGGTTAAAAGTATTTCTTGAGAGAGTTTTGGGACATTAGGTATATGTATGGAACTTTTTTGGATTGCCAAAATAGAAAGCCAATGCTATAAGGCTGTGAATCATTGGTATTTCCCATGAAGAGGAAGTTTATGATGCATCTCTTTCTCCCTTGGAGTAAGCGGTGTGGCGTTTTCCTTACTCTAATGGATAGAGATGGGCAATGTATGGCTCTATGCTGCACAGTTATATTATTTAAGTTCCCAAATGGCATTTGTGTCATTTCCCTCAACCCAAGTCATCCTTAACATAATTTAGGACTTCCAAAAGGGAATTATTTGCCCCTTTCAGTCAAAATTACTCTGAAGAAACCCTCCTCTTCTCCCAAGAATAAAACCCAAGATCTTTCTCAATAAATCAAGAGTTCAAGCTTCTAAGTTCAAGAAAACCTCAAGAAATCCTCAAGGAACTAGCTATTAAGGTATGTGAGGTTCTTATCCATGGTTCCCTTCCACCCTTGGAAACTAAACACCTCTTCTTTGATAAAAATATGAGTTTTTCTTTAATAGTAAAGTTGCATATGTTCAGGATGAGTTTTATTCATGTCTTCCCTAGTTGTAGAATGAATTCATGTCCTAGTATGTGTAACACCCCGAATCTTGTACCCAGAATGCTATAAGGCGCTCATTCCCCGAAGGACCATAAGGTAACCCATGATTGTAATCTATACCTTTATACTGCATAATGCAGAAACATTAACTGAAAGGACATAAGGTTCAAAACTGAGACATAGTATCTAATAAAATAGAACATCTGGGTGGGGTATGAAATACCCAAAATAAAACTAAAATAGATTATCTAAACATATCGTAGTCTAAAAAGTCTCTAAAATATGACTACTTGCATAAGGAGTTGATGGGATATATCCCCAACTAAATCCAACTAATAAATTAATTAATGACATAAATAAGTAATGATTATGTCTTTGAAAGATGAGGACTCGCTTCTAACTCTGACTGCTGAGACTGGAATATTACTGGTGCTCTAAAGCTCTTGTCTCTAAACCTATGGTATAAGACACCATAGTGCAAATGCATCAGTACTTTGAATATACTGGTATGCATGTGAGGTAGGTTGAATGCTTGGGGTTTACATTTATAAACAATAACAATAGCAGACTAACTATCATGAGCGTGTGAATACATGTATGAGACATAATAACTGACACTAATATCATGATAATATGATTACTGAATTTGAATACTGATAATATGACATACTAATAACTGATATAATTGATAACATGAGTGACTATATTGTAAAGTCCTAAATCTAATGGAACTAGCTGAATCACGTACTGTATCTGAGTTGACTTTATCTGACAGTCCTAAAATCTACAGAATTATCTGAGTTCTATCAATAAGACCAATTAATTATGTTTGATAGTCCTGATTCTGTAACATAAAACTGTGGGAAGTAGTTATCTAACCAACAGACCCCTAATATGCCATTATGGCTGAGCTAGAGTCTAACATGTAACCCCAATTAGAAGGGTGTCAATACCGCGCCACTGGTAAGGACAAGCAGTGGGTGACCCTCATATGATAGTGTCCCAAAAAGAGAATGGTGGGGCCCTTATCTGACAGTGCTTATCCACCTTATCAACCCTCATCAAACAGTGTTGATGTCTCAATCTATGATGGCTACATAGTTATGGAATGCAAGGATAACTTCTAAGAATCACACCCTCATCTGATAGTGTGTGTTCCCATTTTTGGGTTCACTCGATGCTAATTCCTACTCCCATCTGAATAGACTCTGAACATGATTTACTGAACAAAACATGGGTTGAGTTACTGAATTTCGTTAACTGATGAAACACTACTGATATCTAATAACTAACTGAGTTTATGAGATCATAGTGATTTTTTAAGTCATAAGACTGTCTAAAGTCTAAGGATTCATAGCTTGACTGAGAGTATCGTGAAAACATGACATGGCTCTAGGCACACAACTAATGTTTCAGGTACGAGTACCCCTAAGACTCGATCGAAGGAAACTGACCAAGCATAACTTACTTGAACATATAAATAACATCATAATCCATAATACATTTATAGAAGCATTTAATCAAAATATGTGATAGGCATAACTTGTACATACATGGGGATTTAATGGAATCATGCTAGTTAGGCATTTTTCCTTCATCTAGGCATTTAATCAAACATATTGTAGGTATGGCACATGTAAATATCATTGTACAATAATTGAACATCATAGTTCAATTCTAATTTCATCATTTAAGCATTTAGTCATAGGTTTGCATGAATCTATATCTATAATAATTTGACACACATAGAATTTATCACCCAACATGGAGTAGAATTAAATTTCTCACTATCCACATGAACAAGAGTAGCCCAATCATGAAATTCATAAGAAAATCCATAAACTTGAATTTAGAAAAGGGATTCTTGGGCTTCATGAAGGAAAAGAGTCCATGAATAAACACTATACATACCTTGGTTCATAAATACACAAATATTGATGTAGGAAATTCTTGATTCTAAATCTTCTATGAAAAGCCCTAGGTTGTTCTTGAGAGGTTTTTGAGAGAAGAGAGTGTATTTTGGGTAAAAAGTGGTTGAATCATGTGTTAAAGAGCTTAAATAAGGGTGGAAAATCGACCCTTTTAACCCCAGACGTGTCTTGTAATTTCAGTAAAAACTTTCCTAAATTGGCCCTTGGCGCGACGCGGCACTATCGCGTCGTGTGACTGGAATTTGATAATTGAGAAACTGAGGGATGGCCCCTTCTTTTATAACCTGGAACTTTGGCGTGACGTATAGGAAATCATCCTGGGACACCGGAAAAGGACAATAGCCAGTTTTGCTTGTGGCGCAGCACGCCACTGACCAATTGGTGCTGTTTTACGAAGAGAACTTGAAATAGTCATAACTTCTTACCTGGTTATCAAATTTAGGTGAATTTTATATCGATGGAAATTTTATTGAATTTCTCAAATGGAAAAAAGGGAAATCTTAAAAATACCACGTGTACAAAGTGAATTTATCTTTCAATGAAAGATCCTAACATTTTTTAGACGATTTCAAGCTAGGAAAAGGTATGGGGTATTACAATATCTCCCCCTTTAGAACATTCATCCTTGAATGAATCTGAGAGTGAGGGGAAGAACATAAACTGACATACATACTGAACATGAATAACTAAAACATGATCTCATAACTAACATGACTGATAACTAAATATATCATACTGTACAAGTATACCTAATGCATGCGTAATTGATTCATTAATGCATGATTGAGTGTTCAGAGAAACTAAGGTTCTCACAATAAGAATACATGTCTGATGCACAATTATATAACTAAACTATTACATGAATGCATGACTGAATATGCAATGGTTTTTGATACCAAGTTTGTGATAAACACTGAACATAAAATTAAGTAAGCTTAAGGAGAACTATTACCTTGAGCTTGATCTGAGTTGGCGGAGAAGAGGTGAGGATACTTGGTATGCATGTATACTTTGTCTTCCCAAGTAGCTCCCTCGACAGACTGATTTTTCCAAAGTACTTTAACTTGAGGGACTTCTTTGTTCCTCAATCTTTGAGTCTGATAGTCTAGGATTTCGACTTAAATCTCTTCAACTTCTACGTATCTATGCACTTCTTAAGAAAAGAAACATGGAATACTGGATGAACTGAGGCTAGATCTGAAGGCAATTCAAGCTCATAAGCTACCTTGCTGAATTTGAGTTTCCCTTTCTTGTCGAACCGCTTTACTTCCTTCATGGGAGAGATCTTTAGATAGACATAGTCACCAATCTCAAACTCAAGATCTTTTCTATGAACATCTGCATAAGACTTCTTTCGGCTCTAAGAATCCTGGATTCTTTCTCTAATCAACTGGACTTTTTCTAAGGCATCAAATACTAAGTCAGGCCCTATGATTGAGGCCTCACTAACTTCAAAACAACCGATTGGAGATCTACATGTCCTACCATAGAGAGCTTCGAATGGAGCTATCTGAATACTTGAATAATAGCTGTTATTGTATGCAAACTCAATCAAAGGCAAGTGGTCATCCCAACTACCCTTGAAATCAATTGCACACGCCCTTAGCATATCTTCTAGATTCTGAATGGTCCTTTTTACTTGACCATCTATCTGAGGATGAAAGGTTGTACTGAGATAAACTTAGGTACCAAGACCATTTTGGAATGTTTTCCAGAAGTGAGAGGTAAAATGGGTTCCTCTGTCTGAAATTATAGATAGTGGAACACCATACAATCTGACCAACTCCTAAATATAGAGTCTTACATAATTTTTGATAGAATAAGAGGTATTAACTGGAAAGAAATAGGTTGATTTGGTCATCCTATATATAATGACCTAAACTGAATCATGCTGATGATGAGTTTGAGGCAACTCCGTCACGAAGTCCATGTTCACTTCTACCCAATTCCAAGTAGGAATAATGAACTCCTTCATAGGACAACTAGGATTCTGATGCTCAATCTTAACCTGCTAACATGTAGAGCACTTAGCGACAAACTCTGTAATATCTCTCTTCAACCCACTCCACCATGAACGTCTGCATGAATTCATTGCCTTAAGTCATCTACACCTGGAACACAGAGACGACCCTAACAACGGAAAACACTATCTCCCCCTTGGGAGAAAACCTCTACTTCCTAAACTGACTTTTTAAACTTAACAAGGCTGGGATCTTTATCTTGATTTTCTTTCAGCTTAGAAACTAGAGATAATTCTGAACTACTCTAAACCCATATATCACCCTTATATGTATCAACTAAGCAAACGCCTAGTCTGGAAAGATGATGTATTTCCTGAGCTAACTTCTTCTTACTGTCATCCACATAAGCAACACTACCCATAGACAGTCTACTGAGATTGTTGGCCACTACATTGGCCTTGCCCGGATGATAGAGGACACTCATGTCATAATATTTCAAGAGCTCTAACCACCTTCTCTGATAAAGATTAAGATATTTTTTAGAAAAGATATACTAAAGACTTTTATGATCTGTGAAGACATCTACATAAACTTTGTAGAGATAATGCCTCAGTATCATTAAGGCAAAGACTATGGTTGCTAACTCAAGATCATGAGTAGGATAATTCTTCTCATGGGGTTTAAGCTGTCTTGAGGCGTAGGCTATGACCTTACCATACTGCATGGGGACACAACCTAAACCCACTATGGATGTATCAGAATACACTACAAACCCATCTATACCATCTGGAAGAGGTAAAACTGGAGCTGAGGTGAGTCAAGTCTTCAACCATTGAAAACTCTTCTCGCAACGATCTGACCACTGAAACTTGATTATCTTCTAAGTCAATCTGTACATAGGGGATGCAATAGAAGAAAATCCCTCAACAAACCATCTGTAATTGCTAACCAAACCCAGGAAACTCTTAATATTTGATGGAGAGATAGGTCTGGTCCAGTTTCTTACCTCTTCGGTCTTTTGAGGATCTACTCTAATTCCATCACCCAAAACGATATGACCAAGGAATGCTACTGACCTTACCCAAAATTTGCACTTACTAAATTTGGCGAATAGCTGATGATCTCTAAGAGTCTAAAGTACTATTTTGAGATAGTCAGCATGATCTCGTGCACTACAGGAATTGACCAGAATATCATCTATGAAGACTATGACAAACATGTCCAAGTACTATTTGAACACGAGATTCATCAAGTTTATGAAAGCTCAACCCTCATTGGACAGTGTTGATGTGTCAACCTATGCTTTCTAAGAATCACACCCTCATCTGATAATATGTGCTCCTATCCTTTGATTTACTTGGTGTTAATTCCTACTCATATCTAAATAGACTCTATACATGATTTACTGAACTGAACATGGGCTGCGTAACTGAATTTTGTTGACTAATAGAATACTCTTAATATTTGATAATTGACTGATTTCATGACATCATGGATATTTCCAAAGTCATAAAACTGTCTAAAGTCTAAGGAATCATAGCATAACTGAGAGTACCATAAAAATATGACATGGCTCGAGGAACACAGCTATTGTTTTGGGTACGATGGTGCGACGCGATGCTATCGCGCCATGTCACTGGAATTTAACAATTGGGAAACTGAGGGATAGCGCGATGCAAAGCCATCGTGTTGCCCCTTCTTTTGTGATGTGGAACTTTGGCGCGACACGTAGAAAATTATGCTGAGACACTGGAAAAGGAAAATTGTCATTTTAGCTTGTGGCACAGTGCGCCACTAACCAATATGGCATTATTTTATGATGGAAACTTGAAATAGTCATAACTTCTTACCTGGTTATCGGATTTAGGAAAATTTTATATCGATGGAAATCTTATTGAATTTCCCATATGACAAAAAGTGAAAATCTTAAAAATACCATTTGTACAATAATAGATTCATGTTTCAAAGAAAGCTCCTAATAGTTTTTAGATGATTTCAAGCTAGGTAAAGGTACGAGGTATTACAGTATGATTCCTAGAATGTTAGGTTGCTTCATGCTTTATATTTTAGTTTCCTATGTCATATTCAAGTAAATTTTATGTTAAATCCTCAAATTATGAATTTAGTCATGTAATCATATTATTTTCCTCATACTTAGTACATTCCTATGAAATCCCTGTGTTTTGGGTTAGTGAACCATCATCCCATACTATAACTTTAAGCATTGTTTATGTATTTTTTGATCATTCAGTGCTAGAGGGTTATGAACACCTGATAACTATGTAGTTTACATGATTTTAAAAATTTTCAAGTAATGATTCAGTTAAATGATAGATAGTATTATTTTACATAGTTGATTTAATCATTATGAGCACCATCAAAAATATTTTTTTAGTTAAACTTAGTCCAGTTCATTACCAGTGTTAGTTTAGTTGGGAATAGGATTTATCACAGAGTGAATACAGGGATGGTAGATCCCCCCTTAGTGTAGGTAGAGTCGTTAATAGTAGTCCCTAAGTTCCAAAACTATGTAGTCTGTATAGAATATGTAGGGTCACACATAAGTTTAGGGTTGACTTTCTCTCAGTAGTCACCCATAGATTTAGGCTTAACACCCTGATTCTTTGGGACACTGGTTTATTGGATACACACAACCATTGTTAGTACCTGTGGCATGGTACTGACACCCTTCTATTTGGGGTTACAGGTTTTACCGTGATTATATCAGATGGAGGCCTGTCGGTTACATGATACCTCTCAGAGTTTTAGACAGTGGTCAGTATGTCTTAAATCAAATTTCTTTGACCCAAGCAAATAGATTTTTAGTTATTTAATTATACAAAATTTAGTCTTTAAGATTTTAGATTATATTAGGACATGTTTATACTTGGTCTTGCATTATCAAATATTACATATTCATGCATTCATGTTCAGTTATTTCTCGTATTTCAGCCAGTCCTTATATCATATACCAGTATATTTAAAGTATTGACTGCATACTTTTCATTGTACTATGTTGTCTTATATCATAGGTAGATACTTAGTTTCTGGACCGTTCTTAGATGGCTTAGTGTTACTCAACAGCAGTAGTGGTAAGTCCTCATTCATCAGGGATATGATAATTTTACCTCAGTTATTTTAGTATTATCTTATGTTCAGTCAGATTGAGTTAGTGGAGGGTTTATCCCATCACATCTTTATGATATTTAGAGTCTTTCAAACAATTAGTTAGATAGTCAATTATTTCTTTTAGGTTTATCAGTTGCTTCAAACAAACAATTTGGTTTTCAATATTTTATCTGATATTTCAAAAATGTTATTGACAATTATTTATCTATACAGATTTACAGTACCTCATTATTTATCCTGTAGTCACGTGTTATATTACTAATTTACTCAGTGCTCACACCAGGTACAAGCTCATGGGTTAGCTTATGGTCATAAGCACTGATGTGGAAACTATATGGTAGCCTCAGGTCATGAAAAAACATGGTATTAGGTTTTGAAGTATCCTAGGGAGTCTAAAAGATGAATTGAGTAGAGTCTTGAGCATCAGTGTGAAGAGTGCCACACTTATGGATGAGAGGTTACAAAATTCTCTTCGGAAAGTTTCCCTTCCTTTAGTGTTTATGTCATGTGAAAAAGCATGAGCTCAATATAATTCCTCTTACTAACTCATGCTTCATTTCTTTTACAAATAATTCCTCCCAGAAGAATCAACGGAAGAAGGAATGTTGATCAGCCCGCACCACTACCTGTCCAAGAAGATTGCGTAAATGAGCATGTCTCTCACACTAAATTTAGTGTAAGTTTCACTACCATAGCCAATTTTGTAGATCCTTAGAAAAATGGACAATATAGTTCCAGTAATGATTTAAGATTTTACTTAGATAAATCCCTCCCCATTTTTGGAATATAAGTCTGAGGAGGATCCACTAGAATTTCTTCACATGATATAGAAAGTGAAAAATATCATGGATATCGCTTCGAGTGAGAATGCAGAGTTAGCTACATATCAGTTGCAGTATATAGCTTACACCTGGTTTAAGCAGTGGATGAAGGACCGAGGTGTTCATGCAGGGCCTATAGAGTTGGAAAAGTTTGCCATAACTTTCTTAGAAAAGTTCTTTCCCCTAGATTTGAGGAAAATTAAGGTTCAAGAGTTCATCAACTTAAAGCATGGAAGTATAAGTTTGAAGGAGTACTCACTTAAGTTCAGTCAGTTGGCAAGGTATGCTCCTTCTATGTTGGAGGATAATAGATCTAGAATCAGTAAGTTTGTATCTGGTATAGCTGATAGTTTGGTTAAGGAGTATAGGACTGCCATGTTGATTAAGGAGATAGAACTATCTATACTTATAGTTCATGCTTAGCAAATTGAGGAAGAGAAGCATAAGAAGAAGGAGAGATAATAAAAGGGCTAGAATATGTAATTTTAACTTTTCTAAGCCAAGGTCAAAAGGCGGTTACTGTTCTTAATTTTGTCCAAAATTTTCATCCCAACCTCATCTTTAGATAGTGCGCCAGTTTCTAAGTTTAGGAAAGACAATCGAGATAAAGTGCCAGACTCTAAGTCCAAGGGTAGTATGAATAATGGTCGTACAAATCTGCTCTACAAAAAATATGGAAAGAACCATCAGGGTGAGTGTACAATAGGTAGTGATATGTATTTTGGATATGGCAATCCAGGCCATAGGATCCGAGAGTGTTCGGTGTTTGATATGAGGGTCAGAAGTGATAGGCAGCAGGGGAAGACTAATCTTTAAACAACACTAGCAGGTCACCTGACTCAGCAGGGTAACACGTCCAGTGCCACCAGTGGGCAGTGCCAAAATATATTTCATCCTCTGCAGACTCAGCATGATCAAGAATGTTCTCCTAATGTGGTTATAGATAAGTTATAAGTATTTCATCTTTATAACTATGTGTTATTATACCCTGCAACTTTACTTTTTTATGAATCCTTATATAGAAGTCAATTTTGATGTCATTCCCAAAAAGTTAGTAGAGCCTTTCTCAATGTCTACCCTAGTAGGTAAATCTATTATAGCAGACGGGTGTACTAAAATTTCTTGATCACAGCATCTCAAAGAATAACCTTAGTTGATCTTGTGGAGTTAGAGATGACTGATTTTGATGTCATTCTTGACATAGATTTTCTCCATTGATGTTTTACCTTAGTATATTATAGAAATAGAGTCGTTCGATTTTAGTTTCCCAATGAAAAAGTCATTGAATGGAGGGGTAGGATCTTGGTATTTAGGGGTCATATTGTTGTATATCTTAAAGCCAGAAATATGATATGTAAAAGGGTATGTATACCATCTTTTTTGAGTCAAAGACTGAAACTTAGAGGCTCTGAGTCATGATTCAGTTTCAATAGTAAGAGTATTTCTAGATATATTCCCTGAAGATCTTTCTAGAGTTCCTTCCAAAAGGTAAATAGACTTTAAAATAGATCTCTTCCAGATACCTAACCTATCTCTATTCCACCCTATAGAATGGCTTTAGTTGATCTTAAGGGATTGAAGAAACAGTTAAAAGATCTCTTAGTAAGGGTTTCATAAGGCCTAGTGTTTCTCCATTGGCCGCTCCAATCTTGTTTGTGCGTAAGAAAGATGGTTCTCTCACAATATGCATTAATTATTGTTAGCTGAATAAAGTCACAATCAAGAATAAGTATCCACTCCTTAGAATTAATGACTTGTTCGACCAACTTCAGGGTGCCAGTTATTTCTCTAAGATAGACTTCGGATCTAGCTATCATCAACTCAGAGTAAAAGAATGTGGAATCCTAAAGACAACTTTCAAAGCTTGGTATGGTCACTTGGAATTCCTAGTTATGTCTATTGGACTAACAAATGCCCTACAGCTTTTATAAATATGATAATAGGGTATTCAAGTAGTACTTGGACAGGTTCATCATAGTCTTGATTGACGATATCCTTGTCTATTTTCATAGTGAGGATGATAATGCAAACCACCTATAAATTTTATTATAGAACCTTAGAGCTCATTAGTTATTTGTCAAATTCAGTAAGTGTAACTTTTGTCTTTGATCAGTAGCTATCCATTGGCCATAATATTTTCAGTGATGGCACCCAAGTTAGCCCTCAAAATACCAAAGTAGTGAGAAAATATCATAGACCTATCTCTCCATCATATATCAGGACTTTTTTGGGTTTGGGTAGCTTTTAAAGACGGTTTGTTGAAGGGTTTTCTTATATTGCATCCCTTATGTGTCGATTGGTTCACAAAAAAGTCAAATTTTAGTGGTCATATTCCTATGAGAAGAGTTTTTAGGAGTTGAAGACTTGACTCACCTCCACCCTAGTCTTGACCTTTCTAGATGATTCAAATAGATTTGTAGTTAAATATGATACTTCCACAGTTAGTATTGGTTGTGTTTGCATGCAGAGATGCAAGTTGATAGCCTATGCCACTAGACAGCTTAAACTCCATGAAAAAAATTATCCGACCCATGATCTTGAGTTGGCAATTATTGTCTTCGCCTTAAATATTCAGAGACATTATCTTTATGGGGTCCATATTGATGTGTTCATAGATTATAAGAGCTTATAGTGCGTGTTCATGTAGAAAGATCTAAATCTTTATTAAAAAAAGTGGATTGAGTTGTTAAAAGATTATGATATAAGTGTTTTGTATAATCCAGAAAATGCCAATGTGGTGGCTGATGCCCTTAGTAGATTGTCTATGGGTAGTGTTGCTCATGTTAAGGAAAATAAGACGAAGTTAGTCCATAAGGTTCATCAGCTAGCTAGATTAGGTGTTCAATTGATTTACTAAGTTGGAAGTAGTATATATGTTTAGAATATTTTAGAATCATCATTGGTTGCTGAAGTAAAAGAAAAACAAGATACGGATCCTAGTTTGGTTAAGTTAAAAGAGTCTATTAAAGATTAGAAGGTAGAGGTTTTCTCCTAAGTAGAGATAGTGTGGTTTATGTTCTGTGTGTTGATGGTTTGAGACAGCAAATACTTGTAGAATAGCATGGTGCACGATACTCTATCCATCCAGGAGCCACTAAGATGTACCATGATTTGTGCGAAATCTATTGGTGGAATGTTATGAAGAATAATATTACAGAGTTTGTGGCTAAGAGTTGAAATTGCGAGTAGGTTAAGATTGAGCACCAAATTCCTAGTTGTACATTGCAGGAGTTTAGCATCCCCACTTAGAAGTGGGAAGTGGTGAACATTGATTTTATGATAGGGTTGCCTAGTACGCTTCATCATCATGATTCGATATAGGTCATTGTGGATATAATGACCAAATCAACTTAATTCTTTCCATCACTTACTTTGTACTCAGTTTAGGATTATGGTAGACTATATCTTAGGAAATAAGTGACGTAGCAAGGGAATTCGTTATGTTTCATTTCAGACAGAGGTACTCAGTTTACCTCTCACTTTTGGAAGGCTTTTCAGAAAGATCTAGGTACCCAAATTCACCTAAGTATAAATTTTAATCCTTAGACAGATGGCCAGGTAGAACAAACCATTTAGACTTTATAGGACATGTTGAGAGACTTGGTTATTGACTTTAAAGGTAGTTCGGATGACCACTAACCTTTTTTGAGTTTTTCTATAACAACAGTTACCACTCTAGTATTTCAATTACTCTATTTGAGAATCTCTATGAAAGGAGATATAGATCTCCTAATGGTTAGTTTCGAAGCCGGTAAGGTTGCATTGATAAGGCCAGAGTTAGAGTATGAGGCAATAGAGAAGGTTCAGTTTATTCGAGAAAGGTTAAAGACAGCCCAAAACCATCAAAATCCTATTCAGATATGAGGAGAAGGGATCTTGAGTTTGAGGTTTTTGACATGGTCTATTCAAAGATTTATCTTATGAACAGGGTGAAGAGGTTAAAAGGGGGAAACTAAGTCTCCACTATGTTGGCCCTTGTAGAATATTTCACTTTTTTGGAAAGGTAGCTTATGGGTCAAGCTGCCTGCAAACTTGGTATCAGCTTTTTCGGTGTTCCATGTTTCCTTGTTAAAAAAATTCTTTGGTGATTCAGCTATTATTGTTCCTTTATAAAGTATGGATGTTCAAGATATCCTTTTTTACGAAGAAGTTCTAGTTGAGATCCTTGATCGTCAGATTCATAGGCCAAGGAATAAATAGATTCCATTGAATAAAGTTCTTTGGCGGAATAAATTCGTTGAGGGAGCTACTTGGTATGCAAAAGCAGAAATACGAACTAAGTACCCTCATCTTTTCTCCACAAACTCAGATTTAGCTTGAGGTAATAATTTTCCTTAGATTGACTGTTTTCTTTTATCAGTTTCAGCTATGTAACCATTTGTATGTCATTGCATGAATTCACAAAATCAGTTCAGTTCATGTATCATGATTCACACATAGTTATGTAATCATGCTTTTAGTCATGCATGTTTAGTGTATGACCTCAGTTGCCTTAGTATTCTCAGTCTAACCAATCTCATTCAAGGATTAATATTCCTAAGTGGGAGATACTGTAATACCCAGTAATATTCAAATCATGATTCAGCTCTTAGTTACATGCTTAAGCGGTCCAAGGCTTGAAAATTTCACAAGTGTTGAGAACTTAGTCATTTTCAAGGACAATAATAGTAGTGGTGAGTCCTTATCCATTTGAGACATGATATGCTTACCTCAGTTATTTTAGTATTACCTAATGTTCAATCAGTCAGAGCTAGTTTGGGGTTAATCACTTCTACTCCTCAGGATATTTAGAGTTTTTCAAACAATTAGTTAGATAGTCGATTATTTCTTTCAGTATTATCAGTTGCTTCAAATAGAAAATTTGGTTTTTAGTATTTTATCAAATATTTCAGACATATTATTGACACGTATTTCAATATACAAATTTATAGTACCTTATTAATTATTTTCTACTCTTGTGTTATATTACTATTTACTTAATACTTACAGTTGGTACCAGCTCATGGGTTATCTTATAGTAACTTATGGCCGTAAGCACCAATGATACGACAAGGGGTAGCCTTTGTTCGGAACAGTAATAGTAAAACCCAACACCATTAACTATGAATTTAAACTACCAGTCAACACCCATACACATTAACACCCTATTAAAGCATAACCCCAAGACTAGAATTTAGCAACTCATGATATTGAAGAAAAATGATATACCCAAGTTAATATTCAATCCTTTCAATGAAAATCAAAGAAGGATTAATCCACACTTCAATCATAAATTCACCTAAAATTCTCTTGGGAATCTATTAAACTTGTTCTTTGTCCAAAGTAGGAAAGTTTTTCTCTCTAAAAATTTGAAAATTAGTTGAAAGATTCCTCTACTTTGCAAGGATTTTGCTTCTGAGATTTGGGATTTGGCTCGGTGAATTGGAAATTCTGCCCTACGATATTTTACTACCTTACCACAATCGTACTCCATTACCGTGATCCTAACATTCCGTATCACGATCATCCCATTGAAATTCAGGTTACTTGACTTGTCTTTGATTAGTCGCAATCACGACCCTCAAGCAACAATCACGTTACATGAGGGTCAATCCTTTCTCCTGCGTTCCAACTTGTGAAATCACTTTGGTCTTTTGCTTCCCTTTTCAAATTATCTTTGCCTATTTTTTTCCAATCACCTGCTAACATGCAAACCATGGGATTTAATGCATTTTCATACAAAAAAAATTTATATCTACAGTAATTTTATCGTAGTGTGCACAAAAATTTTGATGTAAATATGTTGCAAACATGCCATACATCTAAATATAAATCAAAGTAGGAAAAAGTCTTATGTGGATCATATAATTCATTCCATGAGACTTGGAGTTAGTTGTCGAGTTATCCTTTGAGTATCGCCCACGAAGGGTGTGATAAGTTTCGAAAGGAAAGTCAAGCATAGCCCCAGAAATATTGGGCCCTTTGTGATTCTTCGCACAATTAGTGAAGTTCCTTATGAGTTACCCTTACCCATAAATTTTGTTGTTGTCCTCTAAATACTCCATGATTTTATGTTATGATGTGACGTTTCTTATTAATATCATGTTCTTAGATGGGACTCAATTAAGCTAGATAAGTGGTTGAACTTCGTGGAGGAGCTTGTTCTCATATTGGCTAGTAATGTTAGGTGGTTGCAAAGGAGA
The DNA here is from genome assembly GCF_002878395.1 of Capsicum annuum. Taxonomy (NCBI): domain Eukaryota; kingdom Viridiplantae; phylum Streptophyta; class Magnoliopsida; order Solanales; family Solanaceae; genus Capsicum; species Capsicum annuum. Next base: position 107,557,756 of record NC_061116.1, on the reverse strand, counting down.
TATATTCATGTAGTTAAGGTTCACTAGAGGCATCGCTTAATAGAAGAGGATACTTAGGATATCAAGAGCAAGATACAAACCCAGTATCATCTCAAGTTCAAGGCTTCAGGTAAGTCCTAATCCTATACTTTCACAGACAAAAGTTCTTTTATTAGTGATTATTATAATGACCCTCCCGGTCATTTTCCTTATTTGGACTTAATTTTGGGGTTTAGAGCTTTCCTATAGCTGTTCCAAGTCCTTTATAAATTGTTAGAACTGATAGTTTGTCTATCGAGTAGTTTATTTAGTTTCTAGATCCAATTACCTATTTTGAAGTCTTCGATAGTTCAAATTGGATACCAAGAAAAAATTCAGTCAAACAACCTCATATGACAATTCTAATAGTTACACTATCTTTATAACATCAAATTTAGGATTGGGGACCCTTGGTTAGTGTTCTGAGGCTTTTGAACTCAATTTGGGCTATTACATTGAAGTTAAGAAAAATAACACATAGGTGTGGGACCCATTTTTCATCAAAACAACTTTGGAATAAAATTTTAACTGATTCATTGAGTCTAAGATGTCGAATTTAATAGGATAACATAGTTCATTTACATATACTAGATTACGAATGAATCTCGAGGGATTGGTGGATACTAGGAAAAATTTCAAGTCTCAATTTATTCTGGTGCACCGCTTAAGCGCCCTTTTGGAAAGCTTAAGAGTTAGGGTCACTAAAGTGGCCTACCCATCGCTTAAGCAATTGGGTCATCCCTGTGGTGGTCTACTAAAGTGGCAAGGGACCACTTATGTGGTACGTATGCAGGTACTGATATGTCTCTTTAGCAACACTAGGTTGCTTAAGAAGCAACTGCATAACCGGTCCAGTATATGCTTAAGCTTCATTTTCATTCTTAGGAAGGGTATAAAACCCCACTAAGCCCTATTTTCCACATTTTTCATCAATTCAAAATAATACTAAACTCTAAAATGTGGAAAAACTTGGGAGAATCGATTGTGTTTGATTTTGGAGGTTTGGTGAAGATAATATACGCAGCTCTTCTTCGTAATTGTCGTAAGCTTCCATCAATTTCTTGGTTAATTCTCCATATTTTTCTAAAATCCCTAAAATCTTGGTTTCTTGATTGTAGAACCATAGGAGCTTGAAATTCACCCATTTTCAAGATAGAGATTCCTTAAACATAGAGGGTTGTCTCGTTAATTTTTAGAGTTTGATTTCGCAAATTGGCCCCACATAGAATTCTTACCTAGTTTTGAACTCGAAGAACAATAGTTAAATATGGGTATCAATGTTCTCATTTTGATAATAATATTATATTTTTATAGTGTAGCACCTTACGAAAGCTTCTAGAATAGGGAAAACAATGGTTTAGCAGATTTTTTAAGCTTTTCTTCGGCATCCAGGTAGGTAAGGTTTACCTTTTTCATATATAGATCAAACTTATAGTATAATTATTATATTATGCTATATATGGGATTGGATTTAGGTATTAGAAGCTTGATTGGTTTATTAGTCTCATTTGGATTGTTTAAGCTATCTTAAAATCGTAATTAGGGTAAAATTAACCTAGTTGCTTACATTTTAGGTAGAATTGACTTATTTACTTATGTTTTAGGAAGGATTTCTAAGTTAAGGATATTTATGGATTATTTAACATTGAAAAATGAATTAGATACATTAGCCTAGTCTGGGAAGAACTTGCCTAAAAATGGATTTTGGGGATTAGAAGTGGGCCCTTCAGGTCCACCTTAGGCTAAGCCTTGTGTTAGCCTTTGTACATCTTTATACGTATGTTGAACCCTTATTAATGTTTACTTAGGAAATTTTAGCAGATTAAGTACATCCTGATTCTGCTAGTTTTGTAATTGAAAGTTCATGCTAATTTGGTATACAATCCGGTGTCTTATTGATATAGCTTACTTATATATTTTATGTATATGGCTTATGGATATAGTTTATTGGTATGGTTTATTAATATAGTCTATTAATATGAGTTTCTATTCAAGTCCGACAATTAATAATGATATTGATAATATGAGTTTCAATTCATATCCGACATTTGATGATGATATTGATATTGTGAGTTACATTTTGATTCTGATAAATTATTTTATGATATCGATACTATTGTGGATGATATGAGGATGATGATATAAGTTATGTATTGAGTCTAACATTCAGAGTTTGATATGATATCATACGGTATGGATGGTTATATAGTTATGGATTATATTTGATAGAGTTATGCTTTTTCTGTTATCTATTTTCCCATTGATTATACCCTCTAAGCTCATGGGGACCCACATTGGGTTATTTATTTTTCTGGACTTATTGGATTATGGGGGACAATTTAGTATTTATAATTATGTGATCTTCACATTGCTTTTCAAATTTATCATATTTATTTATACACAACAGTGTTGGAGCTTAATTCCAAGCTTTCCATATTACCTTTATTTAATTTATTTTATCATGTATCTTATCATATTTGTAACATGGTTAAGCTGTGTCGGACAATGATGACTATTTATTACCCATAGTTTTGGTACTCAGACTATATTTCTATACCTTTCGGTCCAAACTTGTGTCCTTGTAGTGGTCGCTAATGTGTTGCTCCTATTGGGTTGATTTTAGAGATTGAGCAAGTTACCATCTTTTCGTTTATTATACATAGCTAGTCTTTGATTTTTGGAGTTGGATTATCATGACAATTTTAGTACTTATGTTTCATTTGTAGTAGAACTAGTAACGACATTACTAGGTCATGGGATGGTTGTTCATATTTTATCTATGTATTATAGTATTATGATTGTTTTATTTATATTTTAAGTCTAAATGTTTATTCCCGGGTATTATGTCATTTTCTACCAAGATAGCCCATTATGCCTAGATCTGGGTTATGATTTGGCTTACCAACTGGAGGGATAAATTAGGTTCCATCATGACTCATAAATTGGGTGATGATAGTTTAATAATATAGGTAATAGTTGTAGCTCACAACATCACGATCAAGCTGTTTGTAGCATCCAACTAGCGGGTGATGAGCTCTCTTTATTCAAGAACTCAAGTCAATTTGTAGATTTAGTATTTTATTTTTATTCATTCGTATTTATAATGGATAGTTATGATTCATGTCCCAACTACCTATAGTTAGTATTAGTAGAGGCTTCACAGATAGTCAATCATTGTTGATGTATTAAATTTCACTATCCTTTTGTATTAAAAATATTGTAAATGATTTATACAGTATTGTATTCAACAAGTTTAGCTAAGTACCTTACTAACGCTTAGTATTTAAATTTTCATGTATTTTTATTTCGTTTCTAGTGAATTATGCAAGTATCATGGGTTAGGGTGGGATAACTTGTGGTTCTAAGCATTGTGTGACATCTAGGAGGTAGTCTTATGTCATTACAAACTTGGTATTAGAGCAAAAAATTAAAGTGTCCTTAGGTGTTTATGGAGCTAAGTATATTAGTATCTTGTTGAATGGTACATAAACATCTGTACTTTTTTCGAGAGTTTTTGGACATTTAAGAAGGTTTCCCTTATTTCATACTCTACATAGTGCAGTAAAGTTTTCCTCTTAGAAACCTATGTTTATCCATATGTTACTTCAAAATTCTCTATCTATGGCTCATCAATGAGATAATACTAGTAGAAAATCTCAATTCCTCCCGATATGATGCGTTTAGATTAACCATCTAAGATATCAGAAATTGTTCAAAGGACTTAAGTGTAGCATGTTAGTGTGTTCTATGTTTTTTAATTTAAAAGATTTTGTCCTCATCCATATGAACTATACAGTTAGTACATAATATGGTATATATAAACATTCCTCTTAAGACTTTCATTATATGTAGCACCTATGAAAGGAAAGAGTATATACCTATATTATTGGATAGAATTTTCATTGTAGGATGTTACAAGTTAGGGTGTTAAAGTTCATAAGTGGTAGAACATTCTTAGAATTAGGAGTGTGTATTTAAAATTGTAGTGACAGGAAAGGTAGGGAAAGAAATTGGTTAAAATTATATAGATGGATCTATATATTCTATTAAGTTAGGATTGGGGTGATATGTCTTTGGGTGTTATCTAAGCGGTGGTGAGTGTTGTAGATTTCATGGTGAAAGGTAGAGAAAGAGTTATTAGTTAAGGTGACAGGTGGTATAGTTGATCTAGGAAAAAATTTCTTGATGTTTTTACATTATGTTGGAAAACTATAGATCATTAATAAAAGTATTAGGTTGTCAAGGATTTTTAATATAGGTTTTCCTTTGTCATTGTTAAAAGGAAGTTGGTTAATGCTTATATAGATACAAATATAATTTAATCATATGGATAGATAAGTAGTAGAGATTTGTGAAAGGAGGGTATGTTAATGGGTTTGAATTAGATAAACCATAAGATTATTATCAATTGATGTTATTATGAGGTTTTAGGGGACTAGTGTTTCTTGAATTTTCTTATATAGCTTCCAGGAGAAAATAGTTTGTGAAGTTCTGTTGTTAATCATGCCTAGTAATAGACAATAGGTTTGAACGGTGGATGATCATTAAGGTAGAAAAAACTAATTTCTCGTGATAGTGATGCTAGTTATATTGAAGTGACTTAGTAGGCCTAAAATAATATATGCAAGAATTTAAGTTCATTCTTTCGCAATTAAATATGATGGTGTAGTTATGATGTAGAGTGTACCTAAGGCAATATATGGCTTCTTGATTTTCTAAGATAATTAAGTTTCATATTTGCTTTAATAATACCCTTTAGTTGATATGTATGAAGAAAGCTAGTTATATAGTATAAGGCATTCTTTATAGATAAATTAATGAGCTATAGATAGGCGATGTTGAGTCTTTCAATTTAATTTTAGTTCTTATGGTTTTGGGGAAAATATAAATTTAAAGAAGTTATATTAGAAAAATAATAATTAGAGGGCAGATTAAGTGTTTAGTGATGTAAGTACGTTTGCCGAGAAGAGTGTAAGAGTATGTTAGTTATTATTGAAGACAGAGAAACTTAAGGGTGGTATATATGAAAGATGTATCAAAAGATGAAGTTAGTATTTTCTTATAGTTTATCTGGATGAGTTGGGCATTCAAGGGTAGACAGTTTGAGTAAAGAAATTATGCCTCATTCTTAAGGATATGGAATATGCCCAGAGGCTTAGGATGTTGTCTTTAATCTATGGGGGTGAATATCAGTTGAAGAAACAAATCAAGTTTTTCTTATTAGATTGTAATGCATATCAATAATAGTTTGATGAGATAGTGATCCACTCTCACTCTAGCGCGTTCCTTGAATTTTGGTCTTTATGACACCCTATCATGTCTTTCATGATAGAGTCATACCCATGGACAATGCTTATACTCTTCATACGTATTCATTTTCATTCTCAACTCTTAGTAAAATAAATAATAGCTTCACACTGTGATCCTAGTCACCCCCCATGAATCTATAAGCTCAAAGCTTATGTAAAGTAGCTTATGATAAATATGAACCCATGTTTCATAGTATACTAGTGAAATCACTTTATTTCATGTATCTTCTTAGTTTAGATCTCTTTAACAAATTCATACCTCTGATACTCTATTCTCCAAGGCTCAATCAAGTTTCAAAGTTATAGTATTTTCCATGCTCTAGATCCTCGTGTTCTATCACTTAAGTGACCCTTCTTATGTTAAGACAGATATTATAGAAATAGATGAACAATGGTTTCGAATGGAGAGAGTAAATGTTCCTTATTAGGGAAATTTGTTGTATGCTTATTTTTGCTAAAGCTATAAGTATAAAGGAAGATTGAGGCAAGACTTTGGTATATGTCATAGTTAGTTGAGAATATTTTATATTCCTTTTTTTATTGATAATTAATGAAAATTGTTATTGATAGAGTTATTGGAAAATATGAAACAAAAATTCCTAAATGGGTTGGTTACCTAGAAGTTCATAGGTGGCTAAAACGATAGGCATGAATGTCATGATAGTAAATAAGTGGATAAATGTATTTTTTTCTATTAAATTCCTAATTAGAGTTCGAAGTGAGTTGTTAGAGTGGTAAGGAATATTATGCTTGAGATAAGAGCTCTGAAAAGACATAAGATATTGAATCCTGTTATTTTGACAAATATTATTGTATTATGTGTAGTATGTTGTGACTTTGGGTTAGGTTTGAATATGATGAGAGTTTCTATTCAACTTAAATTTGTTACGAGCAGTCACATGTACCTAAGTAAGGATAATTAGTTGCATAAAATAAAGTGTGTTATTTAAGAGGAAAAAGTATAGCATAGAAGAGTGTTTGATAAGTCTTGCAAAGTTCGAAAGTTAAAATTTTCATAGCCTAAGAAATAGAAGTCTTAGTCTTACTTCTGTTCTATATGCCTATATTCCAAGTTACATAGTTTAAGATAAGTTGTGATTCCTTACTTGAATTCCATTCTTAGATCATGCCCAAAAATTCTTTCCCTCGATTGTTATTAGAAATTATGATAAGGAGAGTGAGGAAACTAATATTTCCTTCTATGACTCTTGGAAATCTTGTTACATTAGCTATCACTTCGCAGTTCTATATGTATGATCATGTTATGATGCTTTAATTGAGTTCTAAACTCTCAACATGAATCAACTTATTATAGTTAATCATGTTACCTCAAAAATTAGTGTCAAGTTAGAGGTTTTATCTTTTTAGCTCAGCTATATAATTCATTTGCAAAGATGATGGTCGAGTTTACTTATCACTCCTAACAATGAGTCAATAGGACTATTAGATTTCCCTACTAGCACTGTGCTCTTGTAATTACACGTGTACATTGTTCCATATGATTTCTATGTTTGTGATCAAGTTCCATTTATATCAACTGAGTTATTACTCTGTCAAAAGGTGATTTTGTTTATGAAACATGACCAACTTTAGAAAATTAAGTTTCATGTTAGTAAATACTTTATTTCATCCAAATATTAGTCATCATTGGAGGATAAATGATCCAAAGGGGGAGATATTATGATACCAACAAACTCCTAGAAAAGCTTCTAACAGTTAATCATATATTTATAGGACCAAAAATGATTATTTTGAATCATTGATGAGTGTCATGATCAATTACCTAGTGTGTAATATGATTTTGATGCGAAGAATGGTAATAAGATAGATTTAGAGCAAAGTTGAGTTGAAAGCATTTGATATCGATTGAGTTTTAGTATTTGATCCTATAAAGGTCAAAGTTAAACATTCATAACTTATATAATAAATAGATTTTGGAGATCAGGACCCACCAAAGTAAAGGTCTTTGTGTCCTCATTCCTTAATCTTATACCCGAGTGAAATGTTATGTGCAGTTTTTTTATCAAACCATTAAGGCTCTAAGATAAGAGTGTGGCACGCTAGTTGTGCTCTGTGATAAGGGAGTGTTATATCAGTGGTCATAGTGATGATATAATCTAGTTTTCCTTTAGTGTTTTTTAGTGCAAGCTAATATATACATCCTAAATGGTCCTATAACTTATACTAACATGTTTTTACCTCATTACATATCTATCACTTTCCTTTCAGCCCCTCAAGGACTCTCAAATAAGGATTTCTATTAAAATTCAACTTCACGGTTCCCAACAGAAATGTTTCTCTTAGAAATTGATAATTTTAGTTATGTAGGTATCACGACCTGAGACTAACCCCTTATCATAATATTGTGCTTTAGTTTACGAGTAAATCAAAGTTAACCCATGATCTGAAACAAGCTATAAATACAAAAAAAAAAGGTAACAAAATACAGTTCAAAAGTCATTTAAAAGTGTTTAATGGTCAAAACAATATCAAGTGTAACTGACATACATCTGTGGAAAACATATCTAACTACCAGACTATTTGAAAGCTTTTAAACATGATGTATTATTGGGATAGGCCCCCAACTAACTATGAATAACTGAAATAGCATGAAATAAAATACTAGGATGAATAACTAATCAGATACCTAGTACTCAAATTATGAGGACTCACCAATGTTGTTGTTGAGTTGCATAGGAATGCACTACGTCCGATCTGGGAATGGAGCATCAGAACCTATGTTATAAGACAACATACCTCAAAAGTAAGTATGCGATTAGTACTATGAATGTACTGTTATGAAAGATAGAAGAAATTTGTTATACATATATAGTGAGCATGAATTAATGAACATGAAAAATCAAATACAAGACCAAATATAGACATATTCTAAAATAATTTGAATAACTAGACAACTGAGATATTGAACGCTTGGTCATGCAACCTAGAACTGAACATAATCTAAATAACTTAATTAAGGACTATCGGAGCTATCTATAACCGACATACCCCAATCTGAGCTAATCAAGGTACAACTAGTATCCCAAAAAGAAAAGGTGTTGATATTTTCCTAAGGATACCAACACTAGTTGCCATGGATCTACTAATGTGATGTCTTGAAGTACTAGGGTGTCAAGCCTAAACTAACGGGTGACCCCTATGAGAGTTTCAAGCCTAAACTGATGAGTGACCCCTCATAACCTACACTGACAATGTATTTCTAGAACTTAGGGACAAATTCTAATGACTCTACCTAATTACTGGGGGAGCCGTCATCCCTGCGTTCACTTAGTGCTAAGTGTTACTCCAAACTTAATGATTCTGAAGTTTAACTAAAACATAAACTGAAAAATGATATGATTAAGTCATGGTTTTATAAAATTAATACTCTATACATAATTGAAGTAATCATGAACTTGTAAATTGATGCATGTTTAAAACTTTTGTATTGGGTGTTCACCACCCACAAGCATAGACGAATGTGACTGATCATAAAAGTGATAAAACTTTCCATAGTATGGAAAATCTTAATAAATACTCAACATGTCAATAAATGATTTTGATATGGACAATGATGATTATCAAATGAATGGAAACATAATTCTCATGATGGAATATATTTTAAGGGTACATAATCTAAACAACTAAGAGAAAGAGATGATAAAATACATATTTAAGTTGACATTATATATAAAAAGGGGGAAAGTGTTTGTATTTGTAAATTTTTTGAATTTCATAGGACTCAATGGGTGAATGGGTCCCATTGATGAATATCTCACATGCCTGAAAATAAATTCCTTGGTGAAATCCTTGGATTTGATCTTGTTCTTGGGAAACCATGCTTTTCTCTTGAGGAAGAATGAAATCACTTTATTTTGCTAATAGAAGTGATTTCTAATGTTATGAGGTGTTATGATAGTTTTAATCCACCGATAACTAATGTTGGTGTACCCAAATGATATGGGTTTGGGTTAAAAGTGGTAGAAATTACCAAAAAGCCCTTAGTAGTAATGTGCAGGAATTTTGTTTCAAGTCAATATGACTAATATCACGACTTATTACGACTAGTCATGAGTCATTGTCTAAGTTACAACCGAAACTCTGAGGTATGGTGTTCTTTCAACTAAGACAACAACCTTCTTCCTACACCTCATTAAGATTTACTATGAGTAGTTAGGTGGCATCGTAGGCTGAGGTTCGATTCTTGGATTCTATACTGGTCAGGCTTCAGGTCTATACAATGACTCATAATACCAAACTACGAGTCATGTGCTCGACTCATAACTATTGGACCAGATTCTTGGTGGAACAATGTTGTGACTAAGAGTACCTCCTAATAACTCGGAATGTTTCACTACCAATCGTCGAGTGTAGTCGTGGTTAGTGGGCTTAAATTAAAGTTTCTTTCTGTTGTTACTATGACTACTCATAAAGACTCGTAATGTCTTATTAATGGTCGTCACATGAGGCATAGCCACATGAAATTGACTAACACTTAAAGTTAAAATTGCATAACTTCTTGCCACGATATCAAATCGAGGTGAGACTTGTAGTGTTTGAAAGCCAATGTAGTGGCCTATCTATTGAGGGGTTTAGAGCTTCAAAAGTTAGGTAATTAAAATATATCTCCCTTGGTACCATTCACCCCTAAATGACATTGTCTAGGCTAGGGTAGTAGGAAAATCTGAGATCATACACTAAACACTTTTGAGATGAATCATTACTAACTATATGAATCTGAAACATGATGCATGGGCTGAACTGAATTCATGAATCCATGCTATTACATGAGGATTGATGTATAGCTGAGGAATAAAATGAGTGAATTAATTAATTAAGAAAACCTTTACCTCAAGATTAATGTGGATTCAAATATAAAAGATAGGGGTACTTAGTTCGCATATCAACTTCTGATTCCTAAGTAGCTCACTCTACACACTAATTTCTCCACTGAACTTTCACTAAAGAAAATTCTTTATTCCTCATCCTATGAATCTTACGGTCAAGGATCTGAACTGGGAATTCTTCATATGAGAGGCTATTTTCAACTCCCACACTATCTAAAGGAATGGCTGAAGCTAGATCACCATTGTATTTCCTGAGCATAGAGACATAGAAAACTGGATGCACTGATGCTAACTCTGTAGGCAACAATATCTCATTGGCTACCTTCTAAAAATGGCTAAAAATATGATTTGGGAAAATATAGAGGAGACTAAGATTTCCTTTGATACAAAATCTCTTCTCTACTTTCTTGGGCAAAATTTTTAAATTCATCAAGTCACTAATATCAAACTCAAGCTCCCTCCTGCTCACTTATGTAGAGGATTTTTGTCAACTCTTAGTTGTCTTCATCCTTTCTTGTATGAACTAAACTTTGTCCATTGCCTCATACACTGAGTCTAGCCCTATCAAATAAGCTTCTCCAATCTCAAAACAATAAATATGAGACCTACACCTCCTACCATAAACTCAATCAAAGACTCATCCCCTAATTGAAACTCTAGCAGCAGTCTTGGAGTCCGAGTCCCCGACTCCCACACCTCATATTTAGCAATCTAGGAAAGAATGAACCAATAAATATTAAAAACCATAGCAGACATACCAAAATGGATCAAGAAAGTGAGATTATTCCTATAAATGCCCTGTACCCTCTCGAAGATAGTATATAGACGCCTCCGTACCAATCCTCAGGACTTTACTAAACACAGCTCCAGTACCAATACAGTAAAACCTAGGCTCTCATTCTAAGCTATAAATACCTAATTTCTCAAGTCACGATAACACCTACCATATCCTAAAGCCATAGCCTGAAACAATAGGTAACGGGATAACAAGAAGAAACTAGAAAATATCATGTATAATGATAACAGTAGTAATAATAAGTGATAAACAAAAAGACATATATAATACATCAAAACAAGAGAAGTTAAATGACCAAATATACAAAAGAATCCCTCCCAATACTTGGTAAGGTCTATACTAGAGCCACTACTAAAAGATACCTAGAGTACTAGAAAGAATCTAAAACATACACAATATATACAAGTAGTCTCGAGTAGAAAAGACTCAACTAGAACAAATACAGGAGGATCTGCCTCGGATGATACCATTCTCACCCTACTTTGGATCAGCATTAGGAATCAGGAATCACTATAACACCGGCTTCTAGTACTCAAATCTACATCAGGGTAAAGATGCAGAAGTGTAGCATGAGTACCAAAGCAATGGATACTCAGTAGGCATCAGTGGTCGATTGAGCTTAATACGGGAAAAGTATAACTAAAATGCGAGGGTGTAGTCTAAGTCAATAGTAAATACAGATGGAAAGGTAAATAACTATTGAGCTGCGCAAATGCAATAATGAAATTAGCAAAAATGATATAAAAAGATAAATAATGCAATTTTAAAAGGCAAACCAAACATAACCTTATTGGATCCTCATAAGCTGCCAGGAACACTGAAAAGACAATTAACTCAACCTTGCTCCCCCAAGCCGGTAGGACACATAAGAAATAATTACAAAAAATAAACATAAATAATCCATAACTTAATCAATCCCAAGAAACCATTGTGGTCATACAAATGTGCACCAGACTTGAACTATCACCAATGGGTAGTAACGAGAGGGTAGATGTCGGGCTCAAACTGATAGTGGTGGATAATAACATGAGTTCATATGTTGGTTTCAAACTGAAAATAATGGGTAATAATGAGTGGCCACATATATGATATACAACAGAATTCATAATCAGATGCCGGACTCGAATTGAAACTCAGAGAAACCACAACCCCCAAAAGAATAATAATCAGTACCAGAACTCCCAGTTCACCATAACTAGATGCCAGATTCAAATCAAAACTTCTAGTAATCATACCTAAATGTAAAATTAAACCTAAGACCATACCATAATAGATACCAACATAGTGCTAACTTTCACAATAAATGGCAGAAATAAAGTATAGGCCGACCCAAAATTGTAGTTAACATACATTTAAATAACCATTCGTGTAACTTAGTTAAAAAGAGATGAATCAAAGGTTTCTAAACTTAAATACCACATCCTAAGATCTTAAATATTACATCATACTAAAATATAATGAAGCCAAAATTTATTAGAACAGGGTCTTAACTGGATAAATAAGGCATGGTAACTATATCAAATGTTACACAAACTCCAACTCCCTATCCAAAACTAACATATTAGCATACAATTACCCTAAATAAACTCAATATAATGATAGAGTAAGCCTAGCATAACTGGACGTCAAAGCTAAAAACCTTTCGAGAAGCCTCCAAATAGTACTCTACTAAAACCCAGGCTTGAATAAATTGATGTGGATAAGTATTTTCTTCCTTAAATTGAGCCTAAACAACTTTAATGGATCGACTAATTCTCTTGTTTTTCACATAGTGAGACACTTTTGCTGACCTCTCTCTATCTATATATGTATGTTGATTAATTATATGTGAGCATCTTTTTCACTACTAACCTAAATGTATTCTATCATAGTTGGGCATAGTTAGTCATAGTTAGGCATAAAATGTACCCCTGCCAAATACAAAATATTGACACACATTATTCACATATAACGGTGTACCTCTTTCTCTACTTCCACATGGAGGGGAGGTTACAACAACCTTTACTTTTCTAGTTATGTATATACCTAGGTATTATATAGGTTTGTGGCAAAACAAATATAAAATTTTGAATATACCATAATAATAGAAAATTATTTATAATAAAACATCCATTATATAATAGTAATATTTTAATATATCTAGATTTAATATCTCCACTTAAAATATTAATAAGTTATAAAACTATTATAAAGTAATATAGATATATTATAACTAAAGAATCAGATACATATCAAAAATATTTTAGAAGGGTAATAAATTATATTTCTATCGAATGGCAATTTAGATTAAATATTCCACAATATAGTTAGTATTACTAAAATTCTCAAATGAAATAATCAAAAATTGAACTGTCAGTCCCAGCAAGTCATATATAACTTGGGGCAATTATAGAAAAGCTCTAGACTTCAAAAATGTATAAAAAAAATTAAGATGGTTGATAACGCTCAACTTACATGTCAAATTAAGTGCAAGGTGGACATTGTCAATATATACCCAATAAGAGTCAAGGTCAAATCCTCGAGGAGTGCAAACTAGCTTTCAAAGCTTACATGTGTTGAGAGTTAACTATGTATTAACTCGTCATACAATATTTTAAATAAAAAATGAAAGTAAATTGGGGGTTTGATTTGGAATTTTGTTGAACACAATCACAAAACAATACTAATAAGAGATTGAACAATTTATAAGTATACCAAGTTGAGAGGAAGCTTAGGTTTATGCTATCCTAGGTGGTGTACAAGCATGGGTAATCCAGAGTTAGTCTAATTTTTAACTAAGGATTTTGGGTAGGATAGATTTAGGGTCTTAGTGTTACCTTTTGATAAAACATTTAATGTCACTCATAGATTCTTTTGAACACCTTATGAGCATGACAATTTTACCAATCCATTACCATGAACTAGCATTCTTATTTCTAAGATGATGCTTGTACAAATAGTCAATTCAAATAACACCCTTATTTCTAAGATGATGCTATAAAATAAGCTAATTCAAATTTGTTATTTTCAAACTCTTCACCCATATCCCTCTTTTAAGGATCATATGGGATCCAAAAGAATTAGGGTTTTCACCCACAATTCTCAATTCAACCAAGGATTAAAAGAAAAAACCATCACAATTAGGTAATTAATTAGACTAACAATCAACACCCACAGATTAATTAACACCTAATCAAACATAACCCAAAGATAATAGTTAAGCTATTCATGAAATTAAAGGAAAGAAATGTATGAAAATTGGCTTGTAATTCGTCCATCATAAGCCAAATAAATATAAATCCAAGCTTCAATTTCAATCTATAACCAAAATATCTCTAGAAATACAGTTAATAATTATTTTTCTCACTGAAAATCTAAAAAATTAGCTAAAGGATTCTTAAAATGATAGGTGATTTGCCTTTGGTATCTTGGGATAATGCAAAGTGAAAATTTAAATATGCCTCTTAAATTTTACAACTAGTCGCGATCGTCGTCCCTAGGTTATGATTGCAACTCCTACGATTACAGTGGTTGCTCCACGATCACCTAATGACTTATTGACTAATTGCGATCTTGACCTTCAGAGTACGACATTAGTATTTGAGGGTCGTCCTCTGGGCCTAATCTTTAGCTTTTGCTCCTCTTTCTTATTTTCCTTCTCTTCCAGCTTTGTTTGAACTCATTCTCATCAGATTTTTTGCAAATTCTCAAACACTGGAAATTAATGTAATTTAATGAAGAATTAGCCTTATATACACAATTAATTCATCATAGTGAGTAAAAATTTGGATATAAATGAGTTGCGAATTTGCCACTTATGAACACCTCAACTTAAAACCTTGTTTGTCCTCAAGAAACACTACTCTATAATCAATGAGACTGCTCAACTTATAATCCCACTTTTACAACCAAATAATCACTATGATTCCAAACTTGATTAGCACTAACAATTAGTCAACAAGCATAGGAAGAACTATTCATGCAACTCCCCTCAATACCAATCACATTTCAAGGATGCAAAAGACTTTTAATAACAATCAAGCAACAACAACTAACTCTCAAGAGGTGACTCTCCATCAATAGTGACTTAGCTACACTCCTTGCCTTATTTTTAGAATATGACAACTTCACAAACCTTTATTAGTTTACATGCCTCCTGGGGAAGGAAAGTCCCAACATACAAAACTTTCACTCATGTAACAAGGGAAAATGTTCAAGTACTTACTCTCACTCTCACTCTCACAAAGAGTTTCTCAAATGCAAACAAGTATCGTCCCATCTGCTTGTCTTATTTTAAATTGCTACTAACTCAAAGACACTTGGTTGAAGATCTCGAAGGACTTTTTCAAGCTTGTAATGTAGGCTAGGGGAAGGGTAGGATAAAATTTTGGGATAAAAGTGTTTACACCCTCATTGAACTCGATATAAAACACTATTAGATCAAACTTTAGGTCATGGGCCACTTCATTCATTCTGAATTAACATATTTGCCTCCTTTTACCACATTGGCTCACCTATCATTTGAAAGATTTTTTTAATTTCTTTTCTTTGCATAATCTCATGTGTTTCTTTATTTTATTGATCCCTTTTTCTCATTTATTTTTCATTAGTGATTTGCTTCTAGGCACTCACTATAATCCTATGACCTATGATCACCTTCTTTCAAGATCTACCCCCAACTTAGGCTTTTAACCTCAAGTTCTACATTTAAATTCAAGGAGGGTTCAAAAGAAGGATAAATTTCATAAGGGTAAAGGCTTGTAATACGGTTAGTAATCAAAGGGTCAATGGCTCAAATGGGGTGACTAAGGATACTATTCGTGAATGGGTAGGCTTTTTAGGCTAAAGTGGTTTTCCATGATCACAAAGAAGGCCTAAGAGCAGTCTTCCAACCACGTTTAATCAATATTATATTTGAAAGAACAATGGGTAAAGTTTTAGATAACACAAGTAAGAATGAGAATCATAAACTAAGTGCACCGCACATGACATGCAAACTTTTCTAGGAGAATCAATTGCATTTCCTATTGAGAGCGAAAGTAGTTATTTATCACACCCTACTAACTAAAGCAGTTGGAGTCACGAAAATAGGTAAAGTGTTGTTACAGAATCATTCACGTCTATGTCCTTAATTTTCATAAAAAAATGGACAGAGAAGGATGCTTGCTTTGCACTTTACCAATAAAGGTTTACTATTGTTGGTATGAAATCAAGCCATCATCTCACATTTTTGCTCTTGCAAGGGCAAACCATATGGCTACTCAGACTTCACCATAGGAATAATGGCAATCCCAAATCTAAAATACCATGGGTACTTAGACTTTCCCTACATCTATAGCTCAAAACCCCAACACACTGATTTTTCCTTAACAATATCGTCACTCAATCTACAATAGGCAAAGGATCATCTGACATTATTATTAAAAGAAATAAAAATCTAAAAATTAAAAACAAAGGCAATTAATCCATAAATCATAGGCACCATCAAGATGCCCAACATTACAACCCAAATTATAAAATCATCCATAACAAATACAAATCAAAGCAAATCATCCAACTAAAATATAAAGCAACTGAATAATCATACAAATATTACAGCCCCAAGAATTAAATAGGAAATAATATAGGGATAAGGGCACCTGCTATATGTAGTTATGATGATGAGCAGCTAAACTACAAGGCACCAGGTCCCTGGATGTGCAATGTTCAGTACATCTGGCACATGATATTTACACAGTTTTGTCCTTTTATGTAACAAACTTGCAGGTCCTATTTTATACTGACTTGGCCAGCTGGTCCAATGATATTTCATCCTTAATCATCACCCAGCTATAAAAGAAAAGAGATGCCTCTTCTACAAATGGGTTTTGCCAATTTTAAATACTGAAAAGAGAGGCAAAAAAATCCCATTTCAACACTGCTCAAGTTCTTAGTTGTTTATGTGAGCTTAAAATAAAAATTTTCTTTAGTAAGCATTGATTTGTAACTGAACTACTCATCTTATAAGAATAGTATTTTTCTCTTTGAGTAGAGAGTCCTTAGGTAGAGTTGCCTAGGCTTTTTGATTATTTGAGTTAATCAGTGGAGAGGATCCTTGGCAGAGTTACCAAGATAATTTGTAATAGAGTTGTTACCAGCGAAAGAAACCTAGAGTTAGGTTCACAGTCGAGTCTGTAATCAAGAGGTTGGTTATAATGAACTATTTGGTTCTTGTGAGGGCAAGCCGTGTTTTTTCCCTTCTTGGATTTCCACATAAAAATCTTGTGTTACTACCTTCCTGCACTGCCTTTATCTTTACATCATAGTTTGTTTACTATTCTATCTTTTGTGATGGACTTTAAGAAACCTGGTCCCTCACTGTGTGGTGCAACCACCAAGGGTTGTTTAATTGGTATCAGAAAGAGGTTTACTCTAAGAGGTTCACACCTAGAATGTTCTAGACAAAATAAACACCTTAACTAAACTAGGGATGGAAAGAAAAGAAGCAAAATAGGAAATATTCTTGACCTTGAAGGCTTTAGAGTTTGACCCAGGTGAATAAGACACCAATGTTTCACTTTTGGCAACAAAAATTGTTAGTGCTACAAAAAAGAGTAGTCAGCTTAGCAAAGGGAATGGTGAGATTCAAGGTTGTCATAAAGATGGTTGCTTAGAAGCATCCATGTAAAACTACCAAACACAAAAGAGTATTCAAAATCCTAAAAATTCAAAGAGTAAAGCAGTAGTTGAGTATGCTGAAAAGAAAACTCTGGTGGTATGGCGAGACTCGTCCAATAGTCCAAATAAAGATGAAAAGATAGGAGGTAGATCTATACGACTAGTGGAAGACTATCGAGTTATTTATGATTCCTTGTTTGCCTTTTTGGCAAACATAGAAGGTGAAAAGGAGAAAGAGGTAACTCTACTTGATACTAAGGATAATCTAGATTACTACTATACTAAAAGGTTAAAGAGCCTTACTAGCATGTGGATAGACTTTGCATAAGAACTAACTACTTAGAAAAATGCTCTAGAAAAAAAATATAGAGAATCAGGAGATTGAACTAGCTGCCTTGATTCTTTAGATTTCTGAAACACAAGAATAATTTGCTTTATTAAAATCTGACAATCAAAACTTGGTGAATCAACTAAAGAAAGTCAATGCTTATAAGGGTAAAGAGGTGAAAGAAGCCTCAAAACTTCAAATTGAACTTGAAGAGAAGCTAAGGGATTGTCAAGAACATCTTAGGTCTACGTTTCACAAGAATAAAAAACTAGAGAGGGACATGGTACGTTTAAAAAAAGAGTTTAACAAATCTCTTAAATAGATTGATTCTTCACAGACTCCTTCTAAATCGAAAAGTCAAAGTATTAATGATATCAAAAGCCTAGGTTATCAAGGAAAAGCTCAGCCTACTTGGTCCAAAGAGAAGTCAATAAAAACTCTAGAAACAAGGCTTTCAAACCTATGTGTAATCATTTTAGAGAATCTGGACACATCATAGGAAATGGTCAAAGATGGATAAGAGTCGTGATAACAAAATTCAGATATGTTCAGCAGAGGTATACACAACAAACTTATGTGAGAAGGAATTCTCTACCTAAATAGTCCAAGAAGGTTCTGATCACACTATTGTCTTCATACGAGGAACTCAAGCTCAAATGGGTTACCAAATCAAACAAGTGATCATGACTTCAGGTTTGTGAAAGGGGACTGCTGTTAAGAATACTCATTAAAAGGCATTATTCAGAGCCAAAGTATCAAAGATCTAAATGCAGCCTCTCTTTCAATACATTTCAAGTTGAGGTGTCATAATTTGAAATAATTTTTTAAGGGACCTAGTCCCTAAAACATTATGATAAAAAATTTTCAGACAAAAGAGGTGTGCAGAGTCCAAAGCATGAATTTATCAAAATGACCTGACTTTTCACATATAACCGTGTCTCCTCTAAAATATTTTTGTTATGTCAAGGAGATAGGTATCCATGATAAAGTAGGTGTATGTTAATCTAACTCAGTATCATACCTTTGAACGTATACACCCAAGGAAACAACTTTGGAAGGAAACAATTAAAGCAAACATAAATAGGAAATTTACTCAAAAAGGAGAGGGATCTGGTCCCATCTCTCAGGTTAGTGCCAAAATAATATACCTTAAAAATCATTAACATTTGTTGTTTTTGGTTTTTAGTTTCGTCACTTGTATTTGATTTTCGTGTAGTTTTTCCCTATATTTGCGTTGTTGTTGTTTCTTTGTACTTGTAGATATTAGAATTGTTAGTGAGGACGGTGTGAGCTACCGTTTGAGACTTTTCTTCTTGCAGGTGATGTGCTCATAGTATCTTTACTTATCTTATTTATTGTTTTATCAGTCGGTCTATGATAGCTACTGAGTACAAGTGGACCATACTCACTTCTACTGTGCCCTTTCAATGCAGATCCTTGCACGAGTACGGCATACTGAGGTTAAAATCGTGTTGTTGGTTAGTGATATTTGAGGTACTGGACTGTTCTAGTGTCTAGAGCGGATTTTCAGATCCTACTCTATCTACTTGTGTCTTTATTGAATCAGAAATAGATTCTGTTCTTTTTAATTTCAGATTTGTGCTTAGATTGCTCTTACATTATGACATCAGATTTTGGACGGTGTATATATATATTTCGTGATTGACCGACTTCGTTCTAGAAGTCTCCCCCGAGTTTGTGTTATTATCGTTTTTTTTTTGGTTTCTTTTTATCAGTTTGGGATGATTTGCTTATTTATCAAAGCTCAGCCACAATAAATGTCATCATCATCCTTTTTGGGGTCTTGACGCATTGATTGCATTAAGAGATTGTTTGATGCATGAATTTAAATATAATTGTTGTTTATTATTTAATTACTTAACTAGATATTAACATTTAAATTTAGCATGGGGTAAAATTGTAATTCTACTTTTTAACTTTTTTGCTTCCCACATTAAGTATGACTAGTTTCTGGATATATGTGTTGCACGTAATCCTCCATCCATTACTATAAAATGTGTATTAAAAATAATAAATCCTTAATGGTCTCTCTCTATATATATTGAAATTATCAATTGCACAAATGTGTCAAAGGTTATTTTTTTCATCTAAAACAAATAGATTATCTTAATAAACTGATGTGATCGACCACACCTTTCACCAACTGCATGTAAGTGTAGATATGTATATCATCTTTTCATATATCTCATCTTTTGCTCATTAACTTATTCTACACAAATGGATGAAAAATCTTCTTAATAAATACAAAATACACTATGTATAAGTAAGATTTATGTAACTAACTGTTCTTACAAAACAATGATAGATAGATTTATGTAACAAAACAATGAGAAACATCATAATTTTTACCCAGTTAAGGATTGATACTAAACTTTTCAAGATTATACATTTGAGTAATCTTTATTTTGAATTTATTTTCCTATTATTGAAAGGCACCTGATTATCTACTGACTTTAATAACAAGAGTAAATATAGTCAAGTAATTCATAGAAATGAAATATAAAATATGTAAACAAACATATGTAGACAGATGATCCACCGCAATCATCCAAAAGAGAGAGAAAAAAATTATATCCTCTAGCATTCACCCGCACTTTCACAAGCTATATATGCTAAATTACTGAATTTTGCTATTCTTTTTATCCCTAACGTCTATCCCTTTATTTTCCTTTATATTTATGTTGTATCATTTATTAACGTCAAAGAAATTGGTAGTAATATACCAAAGAAATTTTCCTAAAACTAATATTTTACTGTTAAAAGAAAAAACTACTCCATAACTAATTGACAATAAAGAAACAAAACATACTAAAAAGGGAAAAACAACAGTTAACTGCAGACCAAAATTAATGTGTCACTAATATGTCCTCGGATGAAGGGGAGTATAGCATGATGTAAATTATCTGTAAAAAATAGAAAAAAGACATAAAGTGACCATTAAAAATTGTTTGGGATTTGTTAAAATATATTTAAATTTTGCGGGCGATCTATTATCCCATAAAAGTGATATAGACTGTTGTAAATAGATCATTTTGAACGATTTTTAGCCTATGCGTGTAGTCACGCATTTGACACGCGTGAATATATAAACTTGACTGCAACAATCAATTAAACAAAGTCACTTGTAATTAATTTTTTTACTATTTAAAACGACTTCTTCTCTTCTCTTCTCTTAATTAAAACACCCGATGTTTTCCAAATCTCCATTATTATAGCCATTGGACCTTTAAAAAAAAAATTAACTCTCTATTCAAACTTTTCTCAATAAAATCAACTTTAAAAGGTTAAATATTTCCATTTTTTTTTGTTCTAATTTCTCAATGAAATAAGTTTTAAAAGCTTTAATTTCATCTTAATTTGCTTAAAATTTTTAAAAAGTTATATTTTGTCATTAGGTTTTAAGAGAGATATTCTTATAATATCAAATGCAATCTTGAACCGTATTTGTAATGACGAAAAGAATTTCACAAACTAATAATGTCGATATTTGTGATCAAATGCAAATATCAAATATCAAATATTTATAAAGACTGAGAAGAATCCTCTTGATATTGAGAAGAACCTCAATACTTGTAATGTCAAATATCCGATATTTTCTTTCTTTTTATTTTTTTTTCAATGATGGTAATTTGAATATTTAGATTTAGATTTAGATGA
Organism: Capsicum annuum; assembly: GCF_002878395.1. Classification (NCBI taxonomy): domain Eukaryota; kingdom Viridiplantae; phylum Streptophyta; class Magnoliopsida; order Solanales; family Solanaceae; genus Capsicum; species Capsicum annuum. The sequence goes on along the minus strand of NC_061116.1, from coordinate 107,536,144 downwards.
GTTTGATATTCATTGATTGAAAAAAAGGAGGTATAGATAGTACTTTAAAGTTGTTTGAGAGGTAATAGAATCCCCACAAATTTTAGGTGTCTTTTTAAAAATTCAAAATAACTTCAATGGTATCTTTATGTCTTTTCTTTAAATAATAAGAAGAAATAAAATTCTTCTCACCACAATGGCCGGAATTGCATAATTAAAGCTATTCTCACTATAAACTGACTATTTCTACATTTTTACCCCCTCCCCTCAAATATAAAATAGTTTCATCAACCCCCCCCTCCCCAACAAACCCCAAACCTCCCAATGCATGGGAATTGAATAGATCTCATATTCGCTTAAACATATTTTCCATAGCAATAATTATGGGACTTTATTCATTCTCTAGCAGTATGTTAGCCCCAATATTTTTGTTCTTTTTTTGGTGTAATAGCAGTATAATTTTATTATGTATGGTTTAATATATATATAGATAGATAGATAGATAGATAGATAGATAGATATAAACTTTCCCTTTTTTTAGTTAGTCCAAATTTAGTTTTTAGTTGTTAATTATATTTTTTCCATTTAAAGTAATTTAATTTTAATTTATCTTTTAAGTATACTTTATATGATTTAATTCTATTTAGTTGTTAATTCTATTGGTGTATCTATTCCTTCTCTAAAACATGCTTTTATTAATATCTCTGTACCTCCAAGGTGTACATATTTTATTGGATCTCCTTTACTTTTTATATCATTTATCTCTTTATTAATTATTCTTTTTGTTACTAGTGGTGTACTAGCTTTGCCTTTTGCATATTTGCAATCTATTACATGTTCTTTTTGGCGTACTACATAATATTCGTCCTTTTTCCTAGTAAAAATATTTTTTACTGTTGGTATTTTAAATATTTTTTCTACACTTAAATCTAATTCTTTTCCTTTTATTTCATCAAATATGTTACTGTCAAATATTATTTTTTGTTCTGTTCCTTCATCATTTAAATATTCTTCCTTTGTTATTATTTTTATATCTTCTTCAGTCATTTGATTCATCTATTTCACTATCTATTTCATTATCTGTTTCGTTTTCTGAAATTTCATATATACTATCCTCACTTTCTAATTCATAATCCATATAATCTATCTGCATATATTCTGTATTATCTCTTTTTATTTTTGATATTTGTTTATTTTTCGGATTTTTAGGTAATTTACAATCTCTGGCTAATTGGCCTATCTTTCCACAATTATAACAAGTACATTCTTTTATAGATTTCTTCTTTCTATATGGTCTTTTGTATTTATAATTTTTTACATAATATCTTTTCTTGGTTTCTTATATTTATATTTTGATTTTTTATATTTCTTATATTTCTTATGTCTTTTTCTTTTCTTATAATATCTTTCTTCACATCCAAATTGGGGTGCTATTTTATTTTTGCAACATGCTAAATTTCTTATTAATGTTTTTTCCATTTTTAATTCTTCTCTATATTTTTCACATAAGTTTCTATACCATTGTTGTAAAAATTTTATTCTTGCTCCTAACATATCTACTATTTTTGCTTCTTTCCAACTTTTTATTATTTTTGAACTAAACGGCTCAGGTAATTTATTAAAATATAATTTTCTTATCTCTTTACTTTCTTCTTACTATATGCTCCTTTATAATAATATTCTTTAAATGCGCAAGTATATTCATCTATATAACACATATTACATATTGCTAATTTTAACATTAAATTTCTATTTGTATCTTTTTCTTCATCTTGTTCTTCTTCGATTGTTGTCGTACTACCAAATTCATCTTTTATAGCTGTTTCATATTTTTTTAATAGTTCTATAGGTGTTAGTTTAGTTGTTATCGATGATGTTCCTTCTATAGGTTTATTAGTTCTTAATACTTTCTTGCTATTTTCAGTTAAATTTGAAAACCATAGTTTTACTGATCCTATTAGTGTTCTTTCAATATATTCCGGTGCATCTGTTATGTTTATATTATTATCTAATAATTGTTTTGTCATATACCCTATCCATATTTGTATTGTTTTTTCTGTATCTATTACACAGTTTAGGTCTAAAAAGTTATAATTTTTATTTAGACTTATATATTCTGAATAATTACTAATTAAAGATTCTTTAATTTTTCTAAAAGCTTCTCTATCTTTAAATGGTCTTCTCATAATTAATTTAATAATTTATAGGTAAATTCTGATGATAACTCTAACATATATCTCACTTCTGTATTTTTTAAATTACTGGGCTCTGATACCATTTGTAAGGGGGGTGCGGATATAGGCGATTAGCTAATATATAAAATAGATTTATTATATATCTAATGAATCTATTTTTCTTTGTGCGTGGATATTTCTTAAATTTTGTTTCAGTATCTTTTAATGATTTATTCTTTTCATAAGATATATTCATTAAGTTGTCTGGTTTATTATTTTATCCTGTAGTAATTGCAGAGTTACAAATTTCTGTATAATAATTTATCCTAACTGTACTGTAATGTATATCTAATTCTAGATTTTCAATGTTATTTATTATCTTGTGTTGTTCTTCTCGTAGTGAGTTTTTTAAATTATATAAACTATCACATGTGCTTTTTTCTAATTTTTCTAAGGTTTTTTCTATCCATATTAATTTTTCTTTTAGATTTTCCATTATTTTTCTAATTCGGTTTCTATAATTAATTTCATTATTTAGATTATCTTGATTTTCTCTAGTTTTTCTAATATATTCTAACATCTCTTAATCTGAATAATATCTTTTTGGATAAATTTCTTCGTATAACTATTCTAGCCAATTTATGATTTCAATTTCATAGTCTATTACTTTTTCTAATATTATTTTCTTAATATCTATTATTTCTATATCGTTAAGTATATATAAGATTAAAACTTTAAGATAATCTAGGTGATCTATCTTTTAAAATTGATTTTATTATAATATTTTGCAGTTGTTTGTTTTAGTCTTAGTAATTTTTGCATATTAAGAAATTCTATATATTTTATATCTTTATTTTCCATGTATTTGTCTATATTTATTTTCATCTGTTTTTCTAGTATCTATATGTTTCTCATATTTTTTCCTAAAAATTTTATGTAATTTGTCATGGTAAGTATTTGTAAGAGTAGTTAGGTAGGTATGGTATATAATTTACTCTAGTCATGTAATATTCACCAAATACTTTTTCTAATATTATTTTTCTTATATCTGCTACTTTTATATCTTTAAGTGCATACAAAATAAGTATTTTAAATTTATCTACCATCACATCAGATAAATAATTATTCATTTTCATAAAATTGCTTTTTTCAAAATATTTCCTTCAACCATGTACATAACAAAATATGGTCATCTTAGATTACCATATACTAGATTATTCTTAAATAATATATTCTTCGGTCACTATTAACATGGTAATTCGGATACTTTTTCCCTTAAACAGCACCTCTACTCTGGTTACTCCCCGCCACTGCTTCTTGCCTCATTGGTTTAACCTTTAGGATGGCATAGTTCTTAGGAATTTTTCTCCGTTTCCGCTTTGTTAATAAACTTCTTAACATATTATTCTTCGAATAATTCTACTATAAAGTAACTAATATGAATTTATTTTATCATATCATGATTGTTGGGAATTATGAATTTAGCTATTCATAATCATAAATAAATATACCTGTTCGGGTAGTTTCGATATTTCTGAAGTTTGTTCCTCCATAGCTTTTTCCATTGAAATATACCTGTTTTTTAATTAACTGAGTAAAATATTTTTTGTGGAATGGAGAGAGTATTTGCTTCAACGCATGAAGGCTTGCTTTGCAATGCCTTCAGTTGCCTTCCTTTATAGAACGAAAAAAAATTTTACAAGCATCTTTACACATTTTTTAAATGCTATCCTATAAGTCAAAAAGGCTACTAAAGGTTACCTAAACCTAAAAAGCCTATACATAGCCTTTAAAGGCTAAAGAAAAAAGTCCAAGTCTATAAGTTTACATAATTTACAATCTTAACAATTCTACGTAAAAATCTATACAATACTTCATAAATAATCCAATATCTTGTCTTCATTGATGTTGTCGTATCTGCTATATCTCCATTATTGCTTTTTATCTTATCTTTCCAGCTGGCATTTTGTCTTCTTTTATTCTAGATGTACTTCTGGAATAATGTTATCTTCTCCATTACATCTTGAACATTGGTGATCTGGATATTTGTGTCCAATTATTTTACAATATCTTGTCAGTAGTCCGTCTGAAATAAATCCTTTAATTGCTCTTGCGGTAGATTATTTTTCTGGGTTACGTAATGTCATTATCCATTGTCTGACATCTTCCATATCTGCTTGTCGTAGCTCGTTTGAATTAGAGTAAATCATTTGATGATCTCTCAAATAATAGCTCCATATTAGGTTTCCACTAGTATAATTATTTGCTAGTTCTTGGATAATCGTAGCTAGTCCAATAAGTCGTTTATTTGTGTAGAAGTCGGGTATCTCAATTCTGGGTATCTCCGGTTGCTGTGTAATATCTTCTGGTATGATCATATCTCTAGTTAGTCCTGGTTTTTACAACTTGTATAACTGGTTTAATTTCGTCATATAGTTTCTCTGCTGGTGCAGTATAACACTTTATGTAAAATAGATTTCCTTTCGTTATCCTTTTGTAGGTGGTGAATATCTTGTGTAATTCTTCCATAGCTGTTAATTCTTCTCCGTCTTGGGTGTATATGGTGTTTAATAGTCCATAGTTAAAACAAGTCTTTACTAGGCTTGGGTTAGTTTTGGGTAGTGCAATTAGTTTGTTATATCCTTGTAATTTTTGGATTATATAGTTGGTGTTTGGTTCTTTGATGTTTGTAGCTCTGGGGTTATGGTTTAGAAAAGTTTGTACTCTGTAGATATTTTCTATGTATTTCTGGGCTGTGTAGTTGTACACTTTTTTGTCTTGGTTTAGGCTATCTCGGTATGTGGTAACTTGTGGGGGTATGAACAAGTGGTCTTTTTGTGTTTTTGGTGTAAATGGTTTTTCAAATATTTTATTCATATTCATATTCTGGTATCTTGGTCGATTAACTCCTTTGCTTGTACCTGCAAAAGTAGATTGATAAATGTTATGGGTTTTATGGAGTGTCCCAACGTCTCCTTCTAGCTCTGGAACTTTAATGTCTTCCGATCGACATAGCTCTGCACACTACTGAGTTAGCTGATTTGTAGCTATAGACTTCAATTTATCTTCATTAGTCTTTAGCTTTTCTATCTCATTACCCATACTGTCCACTTTCATTGTAAGCGTAGTTAGGGTGTTAAGTATTTTTTCTAGAGTATTTTCTTCTATTATTTCAGTCTGTGTAGCTTTGTCTTGATATGTAATCTGCAATAACATTTTTGTTAGTACTGATCACTTCAATTGTAAATGTGAAATTTAATATATTCAAGACTAGTCACCGAATCTCTTTTGTTGTAACTGAATTTTGTATTTTCTTTGTTAACCACCACCGTACCTGTGTATTATCTGTTCGTACAATAAATTTGTTATACACAATATATGGCTCAAATGCTAACAAACATTTATATAATGAACATAATTCTTTCCTATTTATTTTTCATTTTATTTCTGTCTCATTGAATGTACCTGAGTAGTATCTACAATGGTGTTCTATTTTTTCTGCTTCATATCGATATTTAAGTACTCCTCCATAACTGTATTCACTAGCATCTGCTTCTACTATATATATAAATTTTCTATTTTCATCTGGAAATTGTAATTTTGGTAATTCTTTACAAAGTAATTTTATTTTTTGAACTTGTTTTTTATCTTCTTCATTATAGTTATATTCTAAATCCTTTTTTAATTTTTTCTGTAGTGGTTTTAAAGTTTCTGCTAATTTTGGAATGTATTCTCTTACTTGGTTTACTAATCCTAAAAATGATTGTAATTTCTTTTTTGTATCTAATTCTTCTTTCGAATTTATTATTTTTTGTACTATATGTTGTTGCATTTTTACTCCACTTTTATCTATTTGTATTCCTAAAAATTCTATCTGATTTTTCATAATTTCAGCTTTCTTTTCGCTTAGACTTATTCCCGATTTTTCTATTATACCTGTAAACTGTTCCAATAATTTTAAATGTTCTTCTTTGGTTTTTTTATATAATAATATATCATCTATGTATACTATACAATTAGATAATTGTTTAAAATAACTATCCATAAAATGTTGATATCTACCGGGTGCATTTTTATATCCAAATGGTAATACGTTCCATTCATAAAATCCTTGTGGTACCGTAAATGCGGTTAATTCTTTAGATTCTTCTTCTAACTTTAGATGGTAAAATTCTGATTTACAATCGAATTTGCTAAAATAATTATATCCTTGTATTTGCCTTATTTTTAATATCTTATTTGGTATTGGTAATTATATGTTATAGTTTTTGCATTTAAATTTCTGTAGTCAATGACCATCCTACTTTTTCCTCTTTTTTGTTCACTATGTTTATTTACTATAAATGCTGGACTATTATATTTACTATTACTTTTTTGTATATATTGTTTTTCTAATAATTCATCTATATGCATTTTAAATTCTTTTAAATCGTCAAAATTGTATGTTAATGGTTTTTGGGTTATTATACTATTTTTATTTATTAATTCAATTTTTATAGTAGTTTTATGTTTTTCCCATCCTTTTAATAGATCTTCACTATATAATTGTTCTAATTTTTTCTTAATTATTTATATTTTATTTATTGAAAATATAGTTATTTCTGTTTTATTTATCGAAAATACAATACTACTAGTTCTATTGTATCTTCAGTATTTTTTATATTTTCTAACTTTTGTGTAATTTTTTCACTTCCTTTTATCCAATCAGTTTGCTTTCTTATTTTATTATTAACTCTTTTTGCTCTTACTTTCTGTTTACATGGTGTTGTAAACCACCAGTCTGTTCTAGTTATTATATGTGGGTATAATTTATCTAAGAACGGCATTCCTAAAAGTATATCTTTTGATGTTAGTTCATAATTATAAATTTCTTCTATTGTTAATATCTTATCCCATACTTGTATTTTTACATTCCTAGCTTTATAAGTAATTAAGCTTCCTTCATTATTAAATCCTTTAACTATTATTGGTGTTTTTAATTTATCCCATTTACTTTCTGGTAAGCAATTATATCTACATAAATTAGCTTCTGCTCCTGTATCTATCATAGGCGTATAATATCTACTATAATATCATTCTACTACTATTTTCATTAAAACATATATTTTCATTTTATGTTAAGGCTCTTCTTAAGAATAATTTCTCTTTGTTATATGTTAAGGTTAATTGTGTATGTTCTATATTATATGGTTTTACTTGTTCTAACCATTTTATTCCTAATATTATATTTGCTTTTTGCATTTCTTCCTTTATTTTAAATTCTATTTTTATTTTTCTAACTCTTAGTATTATTTCTTTTTCTGCTATATTTTTACTATTTATTAAACTTCTTGGTAGATCTGGGCACATGTCATTATCAGTTTTTATTTCTTCATTTTCTACTAGATATTTTGCTATATAATTTTCTTCTTGTCCTGTATTTAAGAGTATTAAATATTCTTTTTCATTTATTTTTCCTGTTATGTAATATTGGTTTAAATTACTTATTGAATTTATTTCATAACTTGTTCTTTTTTATGAGCTTGATGATTCTAGTTTTTCATCAGCTATTCTTTTCGTTGTACTTATTCTATCATTTACTATTTCTAAATTTTCTTCTATATCTATGTCTCTATAACTATAATCATTATAATCTATTGTTTTTACAATTTGTTCGAATGAGCTTTCTATTTGTATCTTGTTAATCTTATTTTTTCCTGTTATTTTATGTTTTGTTGTTAATACATATAAATTTTTGCATCTTGCTGTAAATATTTTACTTCCTGGGGTTAATTCTATTCCTGATATTTTCCAATACAATACGAGTGATTTATCTATATTTTTATTTGTTACCGCTACTGAAAAAATAATATTTTTTCAGTTTATAAAATAATGAATAATTTACCTATTTTTATCTATTTTACTCTTAGCATTAAATACAATTCATTATCTAATGCATTTTTTAAAGCATTAGATTTATTATATTCAAAGAGTAATATGGTAAAATTACATTTATCATTTACTGTTTCTTAATCCTTGTGCCAATAGAAAAGTAGACAAGTAAAGATGGACGGAGGGAGAATATGAATGGAGGATTTTAATACTACCATGTTTTAGCATGCTTAAAATTTTGTTATGTTATATTCTTCTACAAAATACGTTAAATTCGAGTGTTTTCTGTTACATTCATAGCAATATGTGTGGCTAAACATTAGTTACCAACTTTACATGATTGGAGACTAAAAATTTATATTTATTGCTATAAATTTTCCTAAAGTTTAAATTATAGTTATAAAGATAAATATTTCTGTCATGAGAAATATACTTATAGTAAGTAATTTTATTGATTTTGCTACAACAAACAAAATCTGTATTTATCATTCATATAATTAGCAAAGCATAGCAAATTTTATTTAGATTAACAATATTAGTTAATAAAATAAGTAGATATGATGATCTATGTTTGAAATTTACAAGCAAGATCTTTCAAATTTGAATTGAGTGGAATAGTACACACTCCTAATCAAATAACAATTCTCTAAACACTTAATCAGGATGAAATTTGAGTAAGGCATAGTGAAATTTTGTTTAAATTCATTATAATTAGTTAATCGAAGTTAATATAATCACTTATTTTTTTAAATTACATTTGAAATTCGCAGCCTATAAAATTGAATTAAATCAACAATTTTAGTTACAGTAGATCGATAAAGATATTATGTCGAAACAAGACCAAAGTAAAATTTAGTGAAACTACTTTGTTTAAATTCGTTATGATTAGTTAATAAAAATTAATCAAATTTAATAACTTGTTAATTTAGAAATAAATCATTATACAAATACACTTATGTAATAACAATGTTCAGTTATTAATCCCTGGTCCAACTAATTATAACTATACTTTTAATTATTATTAATTAATTTAATTTAATTGTAGCTCATGAAAGTAGGGCAATTTAGTTAAAAGTGACACAAAAGTTTTAAAATGAGGTGTAGATGACTCGAGTTTAATAATTGAGTGTAGGTGACAATTACTTTATTATGAGTGAAGAAAGTTGAGAAAGTTTGAGAATAGCCCACAAGTTTTTTAATTTACACTTCTATCCAAATGTAAAACCTAATATAACAAAAAATGGAGGAAAAAAATATGTGTTTCTCTCTCTCCCCATTCATTGTTATTTTCTTTCTCTTCACAATTTTTGGTGTTCATTATTGTTGCTGCTTTATTCATCATCTTCTGTTTCATTATCACCATCATCTTCTTCATTAGCATCATCATATTCTTGTTTTTGACTAATGTTGTTGATACCGCTACTGTTGCTACTTGATCAATTTTTTATGTCAAATTTTATTTCATACATCACTTTGGCATTACTTCATAGGTAACTTTGGTAAGTAAATTTATGATGTTTAGTTGAATTTGTCATCTAGGTACACTACTACTGCTGTTTTTTAAATAATGAATTGAACCCAAACATGAATCCAACATAAGAGTCATCTGTTTCAACAAATGACTCATCTATCACAACCGATGAGTCATCTGTTGCAACGAAAGACTCATAAGTTAGATTCATGTTTATGGTTCTATAGTGTTGTAACATGAATCAAAAAGATGGGTCATCTATTGCAATAAATAATTTATTTGTTACAACAGAGAAATCCTTTGTTGAGAACTTGAAGTTGATTCCAATAGACGCATCATCTGTTGCAACAGGTGAGTCATCTATTGCAACAGGTTAGTTATTTATTACAACATGTTACTCATTCGGGAATCAGCTCCAAAGGTTCTTTAGTACTGTAACATTTATCCCAACAGGTGAGTCATCTCTTGCAGTAGATGGATAATCTGTTGCAATAGATGATTCACCTATTCTAACAGGTGACTCATTTATTGGAATCAACTTCAGGTTCTATAGTACCGCAACATAAATCCTAACATGTGAGTCATCTATTATAACAGATGTATAATCTATTAAAACAAATGATTCACCTGTTCTAACAGATAACTCATCTGTTGGGGTTCGTGTTAGGGTACTATAAAATCACTATAAATTTTATTATCATGTCATTATTAACTTTTTTTAACAAATATCATTATTTAGGTACCACTAATGGAGGGATTAATAACAATAGGGGTGGATAGTCATGGTGAATGGATCGAGAAGACCAATCGATATGTATGGCGGTGGAAGGGAGTGAAATGCTAGAGACGGTAGCTATGAAAGTCCAAAGTGATGTTTCATATGATTATTTTGTGAACTTAATCATCAGCTATTATGGACAGAATTGTCAACCGAAAGAACTCATCATCAGCTACATGCATAACTCCTTTGAAAATTAGAGAATACTATCTTTTAAGATAAACGATCAAGATCGATTGCATGCTTATCTGAGTGATTCAGCTAAGCCAGTGTTGAGGGTGTACGTGGTTGAAAAATTGAGAGAGAATGAGAACCAGAATGTAGAAAAAGAATAACAACAAGACATGTTTGATGATAAGTTGGATGATCTGGACATGAATATTCAAGATGATGAGCAAACACCAATTCCTGTTGTTGCGAGCAATACAATAGGCAGTTCTTCTCAATCAATACAGTAGAGAAATATAGGTGTAAAGTGATAAGGTCAAAGAGTTCCGAGAAGGTGGTGTCGATACCTTATTACAATTTACTGACAATTTTTCTTATGTTTATGCATCAAGTTTTGAGAAAGGATCAATATTTTATTGCAGAGTAAAGATGCAATGGACTTTGAGAAGTCCTTCAAAGCCTCCCAGTGCAGCAAACAAGAATGGAAAACTAATAGAAATTCCCCTGGTCTTGATTTATGTAGATGGGTTGCTCGGGGAGACGATTATACAGAAGAACGTGCTGTTAGAGAATACCAACATGGGAAAGGGGAGTTGTTGAAGACTATATCATCTTAGACCTTGTTTAAAAGAAAACACAGGGTAGCAAGCAAGGAACTTCTAGCCAATCTGGCCAATGAAATTTACTTGAAAAATAAAAAAACTAAATGAGCTGTAAATATGAAAATGTATCCAAAAATTAAAATCCATTAGTCATTTTTGAAAAGAAAAATGTAAAAGTAGACTGGAGCTGGACACTTTCCTAAGTAACTGGGACTAGTTAACATGACTTGAATGATCACCTCCAAATAGAGGAACAAAACTCTAAGGAAGAAGCTTTGCGAGCGCTGAGGATTGGAAAGATGTACATTCAGCAATGAAACTTAAACCAAGAACTTCTGAAATAAAAAAAAAATAAGGAAAGCTAAGACGTCAATTTTTGAAGTCTAACATGCATCCCATTCCTTCTGTTTGTGATTCTGACCAGGTTAATAACAGTGAAAATTAAGGATACCTTTTTGTTTTCACTACCTTTGACCTGACCAGAACCATAACCAGAAGACCTAGGATGAAAGTTTAAATTGAGAAATTGTCACCTTGTCTTGATCCCTTATTTTTAGTTCAGGAGTTCTTGGTTTAAGTTTCGTTCCTAACAGTCCATCTTTCCAACCCTTGGTGCTCGCAAAACTGTTTCCTTTGAGTTATGTTCCTTACTTTGGAGGTGATCATTCAGGCCACAGTAACTAGTTGCAGTTACCTAGCAAAGTGCACAACTCCAATAGACTTTACCATTGTTTTTTTCCATAACGAGTGATGGATTTTATTTTTTGGATACACTTTTAATTCTTTAGCTCATTCAATTTCTCATTTTTCATGTCAATTTCATCAGTTAGATTCGCTACACATTCCTTGCTACCCTGTTTTTCTTCTTAATAAGGTCTAAGTTGATATATAGTCTTCAACATCTCCTCTTTCCCTCGCAAATATTCTCATAAGAATCTTCTTTTGTATAATCGTCACTCCGAGCAACCCATCCATATAAATTTGGACTAGGGAAATAACTATATTGATTTCCATTTTTGTTTGCAGCAGTGCGGGGCTTTGAAGGCCTTTCAAAAGTCCATTAAACCTTTAAAATCAGTCTTATCACTATTGAATCTTGATACTGCTATCAAAAACTTGATCCCTTCTCCAAACTTGATACATAAACATTAGCAAAACCATCATTAAACCGTAATAGGGTATCGACACCACCTACTTAGTCCCTGAACCTTATCAGTTCGAACCTATCAATCTTAACTATAAAACGCAATATCTTGTTTGAATGTTAATGCCTAATCGATAAAAAATTATATTTACAAAATTAATGTACTCTATGTGTGTTTTCACAATAACATGATCTGTAATACATACCTCCCACATATGATGTGGTTCCATCTGCAAGCAGCTTAGTCCTCCAAACCCATCTTTACTCTATCTTTTTATGTTGGTCGGGCAAAGGTTGATCCACTTTTACTTCGTTTTTTTGGGAGATCTTTTATCTACAAAAAAGACAAAAACAAAAAGAACATGACATTCTATGTCTACATAAATTAAAAAAAGGGTAACACAAAATTCAATAAATACAACACATTACAGCAAGAATTTTAATATATGACCCATCTGTTGCAACAAATGACTAATCGGTTGAAACAGGTGACCAATATGTTACAACTGATGGGTCATCTACTGGAAGAAATCAAACCAACTTTGCTGCTGGTTTAATTTCTTCCAATAGGTGCTTCGTCTGTTGTAATAGATGGATCATTTGTTGAAAGAGCTGTTTGGAATCTGTTGGAAGACCTATTTTAATATATTCCACCATATGTTCCACCTGTTGTAACACAACAACCACCAATATTGTAACGCTCTGAAAAACGGGTCCCGGAGCGTCACACGATGCTTGAGGCTACGAGTAGCCCCAAGCTAACCCTTTGAGCCATTTTTATTCAGCTCAACACAAATCAACGGGGTTTCCATAAATAACCCTCAAATATCAATAGAGTAATCATCATCCAAGAATAAAAGAATTTTAGAAAGATAACAAAATATGACTTATTAGTCAACTCCCAACATCTATACTAGTCTGACAAGCCTCTAAGAAAATCAATAAGACCAGCGAGACATTGAGACATGCCCCAACTGACTCATACTCAGTTATCAAATGTAAATAATTTCATAAAAACAACAGCAGACATCACGTCCTCGGAACATGTAGACTCACCACAATAGAGGATGTAGAATAGCGTGCCCAAAGAATCATTGTTGAACCTGGAACTGAGAATCTAAACCTACATTCCAAGAAAATGCAGCCCACATCTAAAGATGTGGGTCAGTACCATGGAAAGAAACCGAGTATATGGGGGTGTATGCAGTTGCATAAACATCATCATCATAAATATTTATATGAAATATGCAGGATGTATGAAAGACTCACATAGCTAGAAGAAAATCATCATAATCATGAGAGGATGAAATAAGTACAATAACACATGTGAGTCATCATATAATTTGTCAATCACTTTCAGTTTATCAAGAATATCAATTCTCATAATTTAAATATCGTTTAAATCTTTCTAAAGAATAACTTTCATAATTCCACTTTCAAATCACTTCACCATTCACCATAGACACAAGGAAACACACACACACTGGCAGATCCTATAACCGACATAAACCATATAAGCTACATGAAGTCCAACGCACAACCCACGTTGGGGAGAGCCGTCCTATCCTTGCTCAATTCTACGGGGGCACGTAGTTCTAGGGAAATAAGGTCGCTTTATACCTCCCACTCGGTGCTAAAGATTTCTCTCAGACTTAGCTCAGATCATTTTAAAGATAATCCACAACAAAATAATTTCAATAATATATAAATATACATCGAGAGCCATCATGCTTCCCATCTATCAAAATCAACCACGTTGTGGATTTCTTTCACATTCGAGTTCAAAACAACTCCATTAAGACTAAAAGATCAAATCATTCAAAACTTCTCAAATATTCAACATCAACGTGCTTATAACACACACTTTCTAAAAAAACACAATTTCCAATGGGGATTCACGACCCAAATATCAAAATCATGATAAATATCGTTCAAGATTCATGCTTTATATCACAACACATGTAAATTCATCATTCAAAATCATAAACATCAAGATTTCATAATAATCATTATAAGATATGGGTTCATGCTTCAAATTCATAAAAATTAAATAAAAATCATGCCTTTGTAAAGAAAATTAGTTTTGGGCACAAGAACGAAAGAGAGTTCTTGTTGAAAAATCCCACATACCTTGAATGATGAACTTTAGATCGATACTCATTTTTGAGATATTAATCGTGCCTTTAAATGATGGTTCTTGGAGTTCTTGAACTAGAAACTTGGAATCTTGAATAAATTTGTAGAATTAACGGTGAACTTTGGAGGTTCTTGAAGTTGGATGTAGGAGCTTAGGGTTTTATTTTTGAGAGAGTTTGATGAAATATAACATATAATGCTTCTAATAGGCTTTAATATAAGGTTTGGATGGATTTTGGGTGAGGGGCAATGACCAAAACTCACCTAAAAATTAAAAAAAATCTCGAATCTATCCTTTGGTGGACTGTTTTGGTAGTCTGAAGTAGATCAACCATAACATTTTACTCCGCTAATCAAATTGGATGAAACCAATTTCATTAGAAAGAGGACTCGTAGAGCTTTCCGTTGATATATTGTAGATCACCCAAAACATTATGTACAAAGAGTTATGATCATTTAAACTTGGACCAAAAATACGCCAGGCCTCAGTACTTTTTCCTGCACGTTTTACTGTTCACTACAGTTCACGGTTCGATCGGAATGTTCATAACTCATCGCTCGGGTGTACGTTGTCGATGATCCACATATCGTTGAAAATATTATTCAATACTCTAGGAAATGGTGTGTCATAATTTAAGACATTTTAATTTATAATTCATTCTAGAAGATAGAACCCAACACGTCTACGCACAAAATTTCAACGAAAAATTTTCCAAAGTAGTACTTCATCTCCCCTTGGAAACATTCGTCCTCGAATAACGCTAGACATGGAAAAATTAGATAAGGAATAGAGCATACAACTGAAACCATTCGTTAGACTCATCACCACATCGTTCCTCATTCCGAATGCAACATAGAATGCATAAATTCAAGAAACTACAGCAGTCTGACTAGCTCTTGAATATACAATCTAGCGTAATCCTCAACAGTATATGAAGTATGAACAGTAAAGAAATAAGCAGACTTAGTCAACCTATCTACCACAACCCAAATGGAATCATGATGGCGTCGGAAAGGAGGTAAACCAATCACGAAGTCCATATTTATATCTTCCCACTTCCAGGTGGGAATACTAAACTCTTGCATCATACCACCAGGTCTTTGGTGTTCAACCTTAACCTGTAGGCATATTGCACACTTAGCTACAAACACTGCTATATCTTTCTTCATGCCACTCCACCAATAGATTTCCTGCAAGTCTCGGTACATCTTGGTGGCACCAGGATGAATAGAATATCGTGCCCCATGCATTTCATCCATAATTCTCTGTCTCAGATCATCAATATTCGGGACACACAATCTACCCTGCAATCTCAACACACCGTCTCCTCCTTTGTAGAAAACCTCTACTTTTTGGTCCTTGACTGACTCCTTCAGTCTGACCAAACTAGCATCTAAGTATTTCTTTCCTTCACTTTCGAAACCAAGGAGGATTTGGAACTACTCTGAGCCCCAATACTACCTTCAACAGAGTTAAACAACCTAACCCCCAATCTAGCCAAACGATGTACATCACGAGCCAACTCTTTCTTACCTTCTACCACATGCAAAACACTTCCATGGACACTCTACTTAGGACATCCACCACAACATTGGCCTTGCCCAGATGGTACAACACACTCATATCATAGTCTTTTAACAATTCTAACCATCGTCTCTGCCTAAGATTAGATTCTCTCTGGGTAAACAGATACTGCAGACTCTTATGATCAGTGAAAACATCAACATGGACACCATACAAATAGTGTCTCCAGATTTTCAAAGCAAACACAACAGCAGCCAACTCAAGGTCATGGGTGGGGTAATTTTTCTCATGGGGTTTTAACTGTCTAGAAGCATAAGCTATTACCTTACCCTTCTATATCAATAAGCAACCCAACCCAACTCTCGAAGTATCACAGTACACCACAAAACTATCAACACCATAAGGCAAAGTCAAAATAGAAGCTGAAGTGAGTCGAGTCTTCAACTCTTGAAAACTCTTCTCACAAGATTCAGACCATAAGAACTTCACTTTCTTTTGGGTCAACCGAGTCATAGGAGAAGCTATAAAGGATAAACCCTCAACAAAACGGAGGTAATAGCCAGCTAAACCCAAGAAACTTCAGATATCGGTCGGAGAAATAGGTCTAGAACAATTTCTAACAGCTTCGGTCTTTTGGGGATCCACTTTAATACCCTCAGAAGAAATGATATGACCCAGAAAAGCAACTGACCTTAGCCAAAACTCACACTTACTGAACTTGGCAAACAACTTGTGATCTCTAAGGGTTTGCAAGACAGTTCAGATATGATCAGAATGTTCATCCTCACTATGGGAGGACACCAGTATATCATCGATGAACACTATGACATACATATCCAGATATGATCTAAAACCTCGATTCATGAGGTCTATGAAAGATGTTGGGGCATTAGTTAACCCGAAAGACATAACAAGAAACTCAAAATGGCCATAATAAGTTTGGAAAGCGGTTTTCGGGATGTCACACTCCCTAACTTTGAGTTGATGATAGCCGAAACTCTATCTTTGAGAAATAACTTGCACCTTGCAATTGGTAAGACAAATCATCTATTCTTGGAAGGGGGTGCTTATTTTTTCCAGTGACTTTATTCAGTTGGCGGTAATCAATGTACATACGCAAAGATCCATCTTTATTTCTCACAAACAACAGCACTCCAAGGAGAAACACTAGGCCTTATGAAACCCTTATCTAGTAGATCTTTGAGTTCCTCTTTCAACTCCTTAAGTTCTGCAGGGGCCATACGTTATGGAGGAATAGAAATGGGCTGAGTATCGGGAAGAAGATCAATCCCTAACTCTAACTCTCTATCAGGAGGTATCCCTGGGAGATCATCCGAAAAAACATCAGAAAACTCATTGACGATGTTAACAGACTGGAGAGTTGGAGTCTCAGACTCAGGGTCTTGAACTCTAACCAAATGGCAAATACACCCTTTGGAAATAAGCTTTCTAGCTTTGAGGTAAGACATAAAATGACTCTTGCGTGACACAGAATTCCTAGACCACTCAAACACGGATGCATCCAAAAACTGAAACTTGACCACTCGGGTCTGATAATCAATAGAGGTATAAGAAGAATATAGCCAGTCTATACCCAAGAATCTTTTATTCCCTCTTATTCTATCTCTCTCCTTATCTTGTCTTCCTCAATCTATTAGGCTGGAGTCATCAGCCTAGAAAGATTCATCTCACTATTCAGCATAGCAGACCTATACTCCTTAACCACATAACTAGACACTCCAGTCACAAACTTACTCATACTAGCCCGATTATCAGCCACTAAGTCAGGAGCATACTTGGCCAACTGATTAAACTTTAGACAGTACTCCCTAACAGTCATAGAGCCCTATCGCAGGTTCATAAACTATTTCACCTTCGCCTCTCTTATCTCCAAAGGGAAAAACTTATCCAGGAATGTATCCTGGAACTCTTGCCAAGTTGTAGGGATAGCTTCCTCACCTCTACTTTTCCTCCAAGCAGCAACCCAGTCATAAGCAAGGTCTTTCAACCTATACGCAGCCAACTCCACACTATGCTCCTCAGATACATGCATCACCTGAGTAATCTTCTACACCTCCTCTAAAAACAACCGTGGATCCTCATCAGACTTGAACCTATAGAATTTTGGTGGATTCATCCGCATAAAGTCATAGATCCTGGCAGCAGTTGAATCACCTCCCTGTTACTGTGGAGCTGAGGACGGGTTGGCCTAAACATTTGCACTAACAGCTTGGGCCAGCGCCTGAAAGGCTGGCCAAAATTAAGCATGAGATTTGTTTTCATTCAATGGGTCAGCGGGTTGAGGTTGCTGACCATCATTATTTCTTTTCGCTCGACGTGGAGGTATACTTTTAATAAAGGAGAGCACGAATCAATAGTAGAGAGAGACACTTTAAGCACGATAGAGTCTTGAAAGAAAGAATCACATTTTTTCCTAACACATCTTATAGCCTCTTGCTCATAGATGTGCGCTAAACACCGATGATTAAGACTTTACTTAACGCGTTTTGTCAGACTCCCTAGGAGACCTTAAAATCTTAGGCTCTGATACCAAGTTTGTAACACTTTAGAAAACGGGTCCCGAAGTGTCACACGGTGCTTGAGGCTACGAGTAGCCCCAAGCTAACCCTTTGAGCCAATTTTATTCAGCTCAACACAAATCAACGGGGTTTCCATAAATAACCCTCAAATATCAACAGAGTAATCATCATCCAAGAATAAAAGAATTTTAGAAAGATAACAAAATATGACTTATTAGTCAACTCCCAACATCTATACTAGTCTGAAAAGCCTCA
>NC_061116.1:107516023-107517401 GCF_002878395.1 Capsicum annuum | reverse complement strand
CACACGGTGCTTGAGGCTACGAGTAGCCCCAAGCTAACCCTTTGAGCCAATTTTATTCAGCTCAACACAAATCAACGGGGTTTCCATAAATAACCCTCAAATATCAACAGAGTAATCATCATCCAAGAATAAAAGAATTTTAGAAAGATAACAAAATATGACTTATTAGTCAACTCCCAACATCTATACTAGTCTGAAAAGCCTCTAAGAAAATCAATAAGACCAGCAAGCCATTGATACATGCCCCAACAGACTCATACTCAGTTATTAAATGTAAATAATTCCGTGAAACCAACATCAGACATCACATCCTCGGAACATGTGGACTCATCACAACATAGGATGTAGAATAGCGTGCTCGAAGAATCACTGTTGAACCTGGAACTGAGCATCTAAACCTACATTTCGAGAAAATGCAACCCACATCAGAAGATGCGGGTCAGTACCAAGGAAAGAAACCGAGTATTTGGGGGTATATGCAGTTGTTTAAACATCATCATCATAAATATTTATAAGAAATATGCAGGATGTATGAAAGACTCACATAGCTCAAACAAAATCATCATAATTATGAGAGGATGAAATAAGTACAATAACACATGTAAGTCATCATATAATTTTTCAATCACTTTCAGTTCATCAAGAATATCAATTCTCATAATGTAAATATCATTTAAATCTTTCTAGAGAATAACTTTCACAATTCCACTTTCAAATCACTTCACCATTCACCATAGACACAAGGAAACACACACACTGAGAGATCCTATAACCGACATAAACCATGTGAGCTACATGCAGTCCAACACACAACTCACGTTGGGGAGAGCCGTCCAATCCTTGTCATCGGAGTAAGACTATCAATATCAAATCCTCATAAACTAGTGATCACTATATAAATCTGCCTCAGGCTCACTCCTATGGGGGAACGTAGTTCTAGGAAAGTAAGGTCGCTTTATACCTCCCACTCGGTGCTAAAGATTTCTCAGATCATTTCAAAGATAATCCACAACAAAATAATTTCAATAATATATAAATATACATCGGGAGCCATCATGCTTCCCATCTATCAAAATCAACCACGTTGTGGATTTCTTTCACACTCGAGTTCAAAATAACTCCATTAAGACCAAAAGGTCAAATCATTCAAAATTTCTCAAATATTCAACATCAACTTGCTTATAACACACACTTTCTAAAAAAATACAATTTCCAATGGGGATTCACGACCCAAATATCAAAATCTTGATAAATATCGTTCAAGATTCATGCCTTATATCATGACACATGTAAATTCATCATTCAAAATCATAAACATCAAGATTTCTTAATAATCATCATAAGATATGGGTTCATGCTTCAAATTCATAAAAATTAA
>NC_061116.1:107494931-107513023 GCF_002878395.1 Capsicum annuum | reverse complement strand
ACCCCAAGGAGAAACACTAGGCCTTATGAAACCCTTATCTAGTAGATCTTTGAGTTGCTCTTTCAACTTCTTAAGTTCTGCAGGGGCCATACGTTAAGGAGGAATAGAAATGGGCTGAGTATCGAGAAGAAGATCAATCCCAAACTCTATCTCTCTATCAGGAGGTATCCCTAATAGAGCTCCTAGAAAGACATCAGAAAACTTATTGACGATGTTAACAGACTGGAGAGTTGGAGTCTCAGACTCAGTGTCTTAAAATCTAACCAAATGGTAAATACACCCCTTGGAAATAAGCTTTCTAGCTTTGAGGTAAGAGATAAAATGACTCTTGCGTGACACAGAATTCCCAGACCACTCAAACACGGATGCACCCGAAAACTAAAACTTGACCACTCGGGTCTGATAATCAATAGAGGTATAAGAAGAATACAGCAAGTCCATAACTAGAATCTCATCAAAATCTACCATGTCTAACTCAATCAGATCAGCCAACAAGACTCTATGAAAAATGGTAACAGGACATTTTTTATACACTTTCTGGGCAACATTCAAATCACCCACTGTGTAGAAACTAGGATAGGCTTAGGTATAATCTCAGGACTTACTTCAAATTCACAGCAATCAAAGGTGTAACATATGAGAAACTGGATCCAGGATCCAACAAAGCATACACATCAAACTGAAATATATGAAGCATTCCAGTAACAACATCGGGAGAGTCCTCCTATTCTTGGCGGAAAGGTAAAGCATAGAATCTATTCTGGTACTGCCTGCCAGCATTGCTAGAATAGGCACCCTAAGTTGGGGCTGGGCGAGTCGCTGGAACTGGAGCACTAACAGTCTGAGTCTAGGTCTGAGGGCGATAGTCACGATGCCCTTGTCCATCCTGTTGACAATCTCTAACTCTGTGACCCAAGTCACCACACCAGAAACAACCCCTCTTCTCACCCCAACACTCACCCAAATGAGCCTTACCACTCTTAGGACACAGGGGACAATTTGGCTTACTGCCAGCACTGTACTGGGACTTGGATGCATATGACCCGTTACCTTGCTCCTGCCTACCTCTAGGCATAGGAGCACAAGCAAATGACGGTGCTGGCATAGACGAACAATCCTAATACTAAGGGCGACTCCCTTCCTGTGATCTAGTTTGACCCTATCTGTGCTGCTCGGACTTAGCTCTCTTATTCCCTCTCATTCTATCTCTCTCCTTAATCTCTTCTTTATCAATCTGTTAGGCATGACTCATTAGCCTAGAAAGGTTCATCTCACTATTCAGCATAGTAGACCTACACTCCTTAACCATATAACTAGACACTCCAGTCACAAACTTACTCATACTAGCTCGATTATCAGCCACTAAGTCAGGAGTATACTTGGCCAACTGATTAAACTTTAGACAGTACTCCCTAATAGTCATAGAGCCCTATCACAAGTTCATAAACTCTTTCACCTTCACCTCTCTCATCTCTAAAGGGAAAAACTTATCCAGGAATGCATCCTACAACTCTTGCCAAGTTGTAGGGACAGCTCCCTCACCTCTACCTTTCCTCCAAGAAACAACCCAGTCATGATCAAGGTCTTTCAACCTATACGCAGCCAACTCCACACTATGCTCCTCAGATACATGCATCACCTGAGTAATCTTCTGAACCTCCTCTAAAAACAACCGTGGATCCTCATCAGACTTGAACCCATAGAATTCAGGTGGATTCATCCGCATGAAGTCATGGATCCTGGCAGCAGCTGAATCACCTCCCTGCTGCGGTGGAGCCAAGGCCGGGTTGGCTTGAACATTTGCACTAACAGCTTGGGCCAACCCCTGAAAGGCTTGCTAAAATTTAGCATGAGACATGTTTTCATTCAATAGGTCAGCGGGTTGAGGTTGCTGACCATCATTATTTCTTCTCTCTTATTGTGGAGGTATATTTTTGAAAGAGAAGAGCACGAATCAATAGCAGGGAGAGACATTTTAAGCACGATACACTCCTGAAAGAAAGTATCACACTTTTTCCTAAAACATCTTATAGCCTCTTGCTCATAGATATGGTGCACTATACACCGATGATCAAGACTCTACTTAACGAGTCTTGTCAGACTCCCTACGATACCTTAAAACCTTAGGCTCTGATACAAAGTTTCTAACGCTCTGGAAAATGGGTCCCGGAGCATCACACGGTGCTTGAGGCTACGAGTAGCCCCAAGCTAACCCTTTGAGCCATTTTTATTTACGTCAACACAAATCAATAGGGTTTCCATAAATAACCCTCAAATATCAACAGAGTAATCATCATCTAAGAATAAAAGAATTTTAGAAAGAAAACAAAATATGACTTATTAGTCAACTCCCAACATCTATACTAATCTGACAAGCCTCTAACAAAATCAATAAGAGCAGCGAGCCATTGAGACATGCCCCAACTGACTCATACTCAGTTATCAAATGTCAATAATTTCGTGAAACCAACATTAGACATCACGTCCTCGAAACATGTGAACTCACCACAACAGAGGATGTAGAATAGCGTGCCCAAAGAATCACTGTCGAACCTGAAACTGAGCACCTAAACTTATATTTTGATAAAATACAGCCCACATCTGAAGATGTGGGTCAGTACCATGGAAAGAAATCGAGTATATGGGGGTGTATGCAATTGTTTAAACATCATCATCATAAATATTTATAAGAAATATGCAGGATGTATGAAAGATTCACATAGCTCGAACAAAATCATCATAATTATGAGAGGATGAAATAAGTACAATAACACATATAAGTCATCATATAATTTGTCAATCACTTTCAGTTCATCAAGAATATCAATTCTCATAATGTAAATATCATTTAAATCTTTCGAAAGAATAACTTTTACAATTCCACTTTCAAATTGCTTTACCATTCACCATAGATACAAGGAAACACACACATACTGAGAGATCCTATAACCGACATAAACCATGTGAGCTACATGCAATCCAACGCATAACCCACATTGGGGAGAGCCGTCCTATCCTTTCCATCGGAGCAGGACTATCGATATCAAATCCACATAAATTAGTGATCACTTTATAAATCAGCCTCAGGCTCACTCCTACGGGGGCACGTAGTTCTAAGGAAGTAAGATCACTTTATACCTCTCACTCGGTGCTAAAGATTTCTCCCGGACTTAGCTCAGATTATTTCAAAGATAATCCACAACAAAATAATTTCAATAATATATAAATATACATCGGGAGTCATCATGCTTCCCATCTATCAAAATCAACCACGTTTTGGATTTCTTTCATACTCGAGTTCAAAACAACTCCATTAAGACCAAAAGGTCAAATCAGTCAAAATTTCTCAAATATTAAACATCAACGTGCTTATAACACACACTTTCTAAAAAACACAATTTCCAAGGGGGATTCACGACCCAAATATCAAAATCATAATAAATATCGTTCAAGATTCATGCTTTATATCACGACACATGTAAATTCATCATTCCAAATCATAAACATCAATATTTAATAATAATCATCATAAGATATGGGTTCATGCTTCAAATTCATAAAAATTAAATAAAAATCATGCCTTTGAAAAGAAAATTAGTTTTGGGCACAAGAATGAAAGAGAGTTCTTGTTGAAAAACCCCACATACCTTGAATAATGAACTTTAGATCGATACTCATTTTTAAGATGTTAATCGTGCTTTGAATGATGGTTCTTGGAGTTCTTGAACTAGGAACTTGGAATCTTGAATAAATTTGCAGAATTAATGGTGAACTTTGAAGGTTCTTGAAGTTGGATGTAGGAGCTTAGGGTTTTCTTTTTGAGGGAGTTTGATGGAATGTAACATATAATACTTCTACTAGGCTTTAATATAAGGTTTGGACGGATTTTGGGTGAGGGGGAATGACCAAAACTCCCCTAAAAATTAAAAAAAATCTCGAATCTATTCTTTGGTAGACTGTTTTGATAGTCTGAAGTAGATCAACTATAACGTTTTACTCCAATATTCAAATTGGGTGAAACCAATTTCATTAGAAAAAGGACTCGCAGACCTTTCCCTTGATATATAGTAAATCACTCAGATCATTATGTACAAGGAGTTATGACCGTTTAAAGTTAGAGCAAAAATACGCCAAGACTCAGTAATTTTTCCTGCACGTTTTACTGTTCACTACTATTCACGGTTCGATCGGAATGTTCATAAATCGTCATTCGAGTGTTCGTTTTGGATGATGCACATATCTTTGAAAAGCTTATTCGATACTCTAGGAAATAGTGTGTCATAATCTAAGACATTTCACACAAAAATTTTATTATTTATTCTAGAAGATAGAACCCAACACGTTTACGCACAAAATTTCAACAAAAAATTTTCCGGGGTATTACTTCATCCCCCCTTGGAAACATTCATCCTCGAATGATGCTAGACATGCCAAGATTAGATAGGGAATAGAGCATACAGCTGAAACCATTCATAAG
This sequence comes from Capsicum annuum, assembly GCF_002878395.1. Lineage (NCBI taxonomy): Eukaryota > Viridiplantae > Streptophyta > Magnoliopsida > Solanales > Solanaceae > Capsicum > Capsicum annuum. Next base: position 107,508,546 of record NC_061116.1, on the reverse strand, counting down.
CCTCATCACCACATCGTTTCTCACTCCGAATGCAACATAGAATGCATAAATTCGAGAAACTACAGCTGAACACATAATTAATGACAGCTGAACTGCTGCAACTTTTATCAAAAGTGCATGATTTAGGAAAGAACGGTACCTTCAGTTTGATTGGAGTTCGCAAAAAATAGATGCGGGTACTTGGATCGCATATCCGTCTCAGCTTCCCAAGTTGCACCCTCAACAGATTGGTTTTGCCGAAACATCTTGACCAAGGGAACTTCTTTGTTCCTTAGTCTTCGGACACTCAAATCAAGAATCTCAATAGGAATCTCATCAAAAGAAAGATTTTCTTGAATGTCAGCACTCACAGAGGAATCCACTAGCACAACATAGCTAATATGCTTTCTAAGCATGGAGACATGGAATATTGGATGAACAGAGGACAAATCGGAAGGAAACTCGACTTCCTAAGCTACCTTACCAACACGGCTAAGAATTTTATAAGGACCAACATAACGGGGTCTAAGCTTCCCCTTCTTTCTGAATCTCTTCACCCCCCTCATTGGTGAAATTTTTAGATACACTAGGTCACTAACTTCAAACTCAAGGTCTCTCCTTCTAACATCCGCATATGACTTCTAACGACTCTGCACAGTTTTCAACCTTTCCCTAATCAACTTAACTTTTTCCATAGCCTCAAACAACGAATCAAGACCACTCACACCCGCTTCACCCACCTCGAACCAACCTATGGGTGATCTACACTTCCTCCCATATAAGGCTTCAAACGGAGCCATGCCAATACTAGAGTGGAAACTGTACTTGTAAGCAAACTCTATCAATGGTAAGTGATCATCCCAACTTCCCTTAAAGTCAAGTTCACAAGCTCTCAACATATCCTCTAAGGTCTGGATAGTCCGCTCAGCCTGACCATCGTTCTGCAGAGGAAAAACAGAACTTAAAAGCACTTGGGTACCAAGACCCTTCTGAAAAGCATTCCAAAATTGTGAAGTGAACTGAGTACCCCTATGCGAAATGATAGACAAGGGATCTCCATGCAGTCTGACTAGCTCTCGAATATATAATCTAACATAATCCTCAGCAGTATCTGAAGTATGAACAGGAAAGAAATGAGCAAACTTAGTCAACCTATCAACCACAACCCAAATGGAATCATGATGGCGTCGAGAAGGAGGTAAACCAATCATGAAGTCTATATTTATCTCTTTCCACTTCTAGGTGGGAATACTAAACTCTTGCATCATACCACCAGGTCTTTGGTGTTCAACCTTAACCTGTTGGCACATTGCACACTTAACTTCAAACGGTGCTATATCTTTCTTCATGCCACTCCACCAATAGATTTCCTACAAGTTTCGGTACATCTTGGTGGCACCAGGATGAATAGAATATCGTGCCCCGTGCACTTCAGCTATAATCGTCTGTCTTATATCATCAATATTCAGGACACACAATCTACCCTACAATCTTAACACACCATCTCCCCCTTGGGAGAAAACCTCTAATTTTTGGTCCTTGACTGACTCCTTCATTTGACCAAACTAGCATCTAAGTATTTCTTTCCTTAACTTCCGAAACCAAGGAGGATTCGGAACTACTCTGAACCCCTATACTACCTTCAGCAGAGTTAAATAACCTAACCCCTAATCTGGCCAAATGATGTACATCACGAGCCAACTCTTTCTTACCTTCTACCACATGCAAAACACTACCCATGGACACTCTACTTAGGGCATCCGCCACAAAATTGGCCTTGCCCGGATGGTACAGCACACTCATATCATCGTCTTTTAACAATTCTAACCATCGTCTCTACCTAAGATTCAATTCTCTCTGGGTAAACAGATACTGCAGACTCTTATGACCAGTGAAAACATCAACATGGACACCATACAAATAGTGTCTCCAGATTTTCAAAGCAAACACAAGAGCAGACAACTTAAGGTCATGGGTGAGGTAATTTTTCTCATGGGGTTTCTATTGTCTAGAAACATAAGCTATTACCTTACCCTTCTGCATCAATACGCAACCCAACCCAACTCTTGAAGCATCACAGTACACCATAAATCCATCAACACCATCAGGCAAAGTCAAAACAGAAGCTGAAGTGAGTCGAGTCTTCAACAATTGAAAACTCTTCTCACTAGATTCGAACCACAAGAACTTCAATTTTGTTTGGGTCAACCGAGTCATAGGAGACGCTATACAGGAGAAACCCTCAACATAATAGAGGTAATAGTCAGCTAAACCCAAGGAACTTCAGATATCAGTTGAAGAAATAGGTCTAGAACAATTTCTAACAGCTTCGGTCTTTTGGGGATCAACTGTAATACCCTCGAAAGAAATGATATGACCCAGAAAAGCAACTAACCTTAGCCAAAACTCACACTTACTGAACTTGGCAAACAACTTGTGATCTCTAAGGATTTGTAAGACAGTTTGGAGATGATTAGAATGTTCATCCTTAATACGAGAGTACACCAGTATATCATTGATGATCACTATGACATATATATCCGGATATGATCTAAAAACTCAATTCATGAGGTCCATGAAAGCTGTTGGGGCATTAGTTAACCCGAAAGACATAACAAGAAACTCAAAATGGCTATAACAAGTTTGGAAATCAGTTTTAGGGATGTCACACTCCCTAACTTTGAGTTGATGATAGCCGAAACAATGGTCTATCTTTGAGAAATAACTTGCACCTTGCATTTGGTAAAACATATCATCTATTCTCGAAAGGGGGTACTTATTTTTTATGGTGACTTTATTCAGTAGGCGGTAATCAATGCACATACGCAAAGTAAAAACACTAGGCCTTATGAAACCCTTATCTGGTAGATCTTTGAGTTGCTCTTTCAACTCCTCAAGTTCTGCAGGGGCCATATGGTAAGGATGAATAGAAATGGGCTGATTATCGGGAAGAAGATCAATCCCAAACTTTATCTCTCTATCAGGAGGTATCCCTGGGAGATCATCTAGAAAGACATTAGAAAACTCATTGACGATGTTAACAGACTGGAGAGTTGGAGTCTCAGACTCAGTGTCTTAAACTCTAACCAAATGGTAAATACACCCCTTGGAAATAAACTTTCTAGCTTTGAGGTAAGACATAAAATGACTCTTGTGTGACACAGAATTCCTAGACCACTCAAACACAGATGCACCTAAAAACTAAAACTTGACCACTCGGGTCTGATAATCAATAGAGGAATAAGAAGAATACAGCCAGTCCATACCCACAATCATATCAAAATCTACCATGTCTAACTCAATCAGATCAGCCAACAAGACTCTATGAAAAACGGTAACAGGACACTTTTTATACACTTGCCGGGCAACATTCGAATCAACCACTAGGGTAGAAACTAGAATAGGCTCAGGAATAATCTAAGGATTTATTTCAAAATTCACAGCAATCAAAGGTGTAACATATGAGAAACTGGATCCAGGATCCAACAAAGCATGCACATCAAACTGAAATATATAAAGCATACCAGTAACAACATCGGGAGAGTCCTTCTGTTTCTGGCGGGATAGTAAAGCATAGAATCTATTCTGGCACTGCCTACCAGCATTGCTAGAATAGATGCCCTAAGCTGGGGCTGGGTGAGTCGCTGGAATTGGAGCACTAACAGTCTGAGTCTAGGTCTGAGGGCGATAGTCACAACGCCCTTGTCCATCCTGTGGACAATCTCTAACTCTGTGACCCATGTCACCACACTGAAAACAACCCCTCTTCTCACCCCAACACTCACCCGAATAAGCCCCACCACACTTAGGACACAGGGGATGATTTGGCTTACTGCCAGCACTGTACTGGGACCTGGATGCATATGACCTGGTACCTTGCTCCTACCTACCTCTAGGCATAGGAGCACTAGCAAATGACGGTGCTGGCATAGATGAACGATCCTGATACTGAGGGCGACTCCCTTCCTGCGATCTAGTCTGACCCTAGGTATGCTGCTCGAACTTAGCTCTCTTATTCCCTCTCATTCTATCTCTCTCCTTAATCTTGTCTTCCTCAATCTGCTAGGCATGAGTCATCAGCCTAGAAAGATTTATCGCACTATTTAGCATAGCAGACCTACACTCCTTAACCACATAACTAGACACTCCAGTCACAAACTTACTCATACTAGCTCGATTATCACCTACTAAGTCAGGAGCATACTTGGCCAACTGATTAAACTTTAGACAGTACTCCCTAATAGTCATAGAGCCCTATCGCAGGTTCATAAACTCTTTCACCTTCGCCTCCCTCATCTAAAGGGAAAAACTTATCCAGGAATGCATCCATGAACTCTCTCCAAGTTGTAGAGACAGGTCCCTCACCTCTACCTTTCCTCCAAGCAAAATCCCAGTCATAAGCAAGGTCTTTCAACCTATACGCAGCCAACTCCACACTATGCTCCACAGATACATGCATCACCTGAGTAATCTTCTGCACTTCCTCTAAAAGGAACCGTGGATCCTCATTAGACATGAACCCATAGAATTTTGGTGGATTCATTCGGATGAAGTCACGGATCCTGAAAGGCTGGCCAAAATTCAGCATGAGACATGTTTTCATTCAATGGGTCAGCGGGTTAAGGTTGCTAACCATCATTATTTCTTCTTGCTCGACGTGGAGGTATATTTCTAAAAGAGAAGAGCACGAATCAATTGCAGAGAGAGACACTTTAAGCACGATAGACTCCTGAAAGAAAGAATCACACTTTTTCCTAAAATGTCTTATAGCCTCTTGCTCATAGATGTGGTGCGCTACACACCGATGATCAAGAATCTACTTAACGCGTCTTGTCAGACTCCCTAGGACACCTTAAAACCTTAGGCTCTGATACCAAGTTTCTAATGATCTGGAGAATGGGTCGCAAAGCATCACACGGTGCTTGAGGCTACGAGTAGCCCCAAGCTAACCCTTTGAGCCATTTTTATTCAGATCAACACAAATCAATGGAGTTTCCAAAAATAACCCTCAAATATCAACAGAGTAATCATCATCTAAGAATAAAAGAATTGTAGAAAAATAACAAAATATGACTTATTAGTCAACTCCCAACATCTATACTAGTCTGACAAGCCTCTAAGAAAATCAATAAGAGCAGCGAGCCATTGAGACATGCCCCAACTGACTCACACTCCATTATCAAATGTAAACAATTCCGTGAAACCAATATCAAACATCACATCCTCGGAACATATGGACTCATCACAATAGAGGATGTAGAATAGCGTGCCCGAAGAATAACTGTCGAACCTAGAACTGAGCACCTAAACCTACATTTCGAGAAAATGCAACCCACATCTAAAGATGTGGGTCAGTACCATGGAAAGAAACCGAGTATATGGGGGTGTATACAGTTGTATAAACATCATCATCATAAATATTTATAAGAAATATGCAGGATGTATGAAAGACTCACATAGCTCAAAAAAAATCATCATAATTATGAGAGGATGAAATAAGTACAATAACACATGTGAGTCATCATATAATTTGTCAATCACTTTCAGTTTATCAAGAATATCAATTCTTATAATGTAAATATCATTTAAATCTTTTGAAAGAACAACTTTCACAATTCCACTTTCAAATCATTTCACCATTCACCATAGACATAAGGAAACACACATACACTGGGAGATCCTATAACCGACATAAACCATGTGAGCTACATGAAGTCCAACGCACAACCCACGTTGGGGAGAGCCGTCTAATCCTTGCCATCGGAGTAGGACTATTGATATCAAATCCGCTTAAACTAGTGATCACTATATAAATCAGCCTCAGGCTCACTCCTACGGAGGCACGTAGTTCTAAGGAAGTAAGTTTGCTTTATACCTCCCACTCGTTACTAAAGATTTCTCCCGAACTTAGCTCAGATCATTTCTAAGATAATCCACAACAAAATAATGTCAATAATATACAAATATACATCGGGAGCCATCACGCTTCCTATCTATCAAAATCAACCACGTTGTGGATTTCTTTCACACTCGAGTTCAAAACAACTCCATTAAGACCAAAAGGTCAAATCATTCAGAATTTCTCAAATATTCAACATCAACGTGCTTATAACACACACTTTCTAAAAAAACAAAATTTCCAATGAGGATTCATGACCCAAATATCAAAATCATGATAAATATCGTTCAAAATTCATGCTTTATATAATGACACATGTAAATTCATCATTCAAAATCATAAACATCAAGACTAAATAATAATCATCATAAGATATGAGTTCCTGCTTCAAATTCATAAAAATTAAGTAAAAATCCTGCCTTTGTAAAGAAAATTAGTTTTGGGCACAAGAACGAAAGAGAGTTTTTGTTGAAAAACCCCACATACCTTGAATGATGAACTTTAGATCGATACTCAATTTTGAGATGTTAATCGTGCCATTGAATGATTGTTCTTGGAGTTCTTGAACTAGGAACTTGGAATCTTGAATAAATATTCAGAATTAATGGTGAACTTTGGAGGTTCTTGAAGTTGGATGTAGGAGTTTAGGGTTTTATTTTTGAGGGAGTTTGATGAAATATAACATATAATGCTTCTAATAGGCTTTAATATAAGGTTTGGACGGATTTTGGGTGAGGGGGAATGACCAAAACTCCCCTAAAAATTAAAACAAATCTTGAATCTATCCTTTGGTGGACTATTTTGATAGTCTGAAGTAGATCAACTATAACGTTTTACTCCGATATTCAAATTGGATGAAACTAATTTCATTAGAAAGACGACTCGCAGAGCTTTCCGTTGATATATAGTAGATCACCCAGATCATTATGTTCAAGGAGTTATCATTGTTTAAAGTTGGAGAAAAAATTTACCAGGCCTCAGTACTTTTTCCTGCATGGTTTACTGTTCACTACTATTCACGGTTCGATCGGAATGTTCATAACTCGTCGCTCGGGTGTCCGTTTTGGATGATCCACATATCATTGAAAAGCTTATTCGATAATCTAGGCAATGCTATGTCATAATCTAAGAAATTTCACACAGAAAATTTATTATTTATTCTAGAAGATAGAACCCAACACATTTACGCACAAAATTTCAACAAAAATTTTCTGGGGTATGACTTCATCCCCCCTTGGAAACATTCATCCTCGAATGATGCTAGACATGCCAAGATTAGATAGAAAATAGAGCATACAGTTGAAACCATTTGTTAGACTCATCACCATATCGTTTCTCACTCCAAATGCAACATAGAATGCATAAATTCAAGAAACTACAGCTGAACACATAATTAATGACAGCTGAACTGCAGCAACTTTTATCAAAAGTGCATGATTTAGGAAAGAACGGTACCTTCGGCTTGATCGGAGTTCGCTAAAAATAGGTGCAGGTACTTGGATCGCATATATGCCTCAGCTTCCCAAGTTGCACCCTCAACAGGTTGGTTTCCCCACAACACCTTGACCAAGGGAACTTCGTTGTTCCTTAGTCTTCGTAAACTGAAATCAAGAATCTCAACAGGAATCTCATCAGAAGAAATATATTCTTGAATGTCAGCACTCACAAAGGAATCCAGTACCACAGCATCGCTAATATGCTTTCTAAGCATGGAGACATGGAATATTGGATGAACAGAGGACAACTCGGAATGCAACTAGACTTCATAAGCTACCTTACCAACACAGCTAAGAATTTTATAAGGACCAACATAACGGGGTCTAAGCTTCTCCTTCTTTCCGAATCTCTTCACCAGGTCACCAACTTCAAACTCAAGGTCTCTCCTTCTAACATCCGCATATGACTTCTAACGACTCTGCACAGTTTTCAACCTTTCCCTAATCAACTTAACTTTTTCCATAGCCTCAAACAACGAATCAAGACCACTCACAGCCACTTCACCCACCTCGAACCAACCTATAGGTGATCTACACTTCCTCCCATATAAGGGTTTAAACGGAGCCATGCCAATACTAGAGTGGAAACTGTACTTGTTAGCAAACTCTATCAACGGTAAGTGAACATCCCAACTTCCCTTAAAGTCAAGTTCACAAGCTCTCAACATATCCTCTAAGGTTTGGATGGTCCGCTCAGCCTGACCATCATTCTGCAGATGAAAAAAAGAACTCAAAAGCACTTGGGTACCAAGACCCTTCTGAAAAGCTTTCCAAAATTGTGAAGTGAACTGAGTACCCCTATGCAAAAATCTAGACAAGGGAACTCCATGCAGTCTGACTAGCTCTTGGATATACAATCCAGCGTAATCCTCAGCAGTATATGAAGTATGAACAGGAAAGAATGAGCAGACTTAGTCAACCTATAAACCATAACCCAAATGGAATCTTGATGGCGTCGGGAAGGAGGTAAACCAATCATGAAGTCCATATTTATCTCTTCCCACTTCCAGGTGGGAATACTAAACTCTTGCATCATACCACCAGGTCTTTGGTGTTCAACCTTAACCTTTTGGCATATTGCACACTTAGCTACATACGCTGCTATATCTTTCTTCATGCCACTCCCCCAATAGATTTCCTTCAAGTCTCGGTACATCTTGGTAGCACCAGGATGAATAGAATATCGTTCCCCGTGCACTTCAGCTATAATCCTCTGTCTAAGATCATCAATATTCGGGACACACAATCTACCCTGCAATTTCAACACACCATCTCGCCCTTGGGAGAAAACCTCTAGTCTTTGGTCCTTGACTGACTCCTTCAGTCTGACCAAACTAGCATCTAAGTATCTCTTTCCTTCACTTCTGAAAGCAAGGATGATTCAGAACTACTCTGAACCCCTATACTACCTTCAGCAGAGTCAAACAACCTAACCCCTAATCTAGCCAAATGATGTACATCACGAGCCAATTCTTTCTTACCTTCTACCACATGCAAAACACTACCCATGGACACTCTACTTAGGGCATCCGCCACAAAATTAGCATTTCCCGGATGGTACAGCACACTCATATCATAGTCTTTTAATAATTCTAACCATCGTCTCTGCCTAAGATTCAATTCTCTCTGGGTAAACAGATACTGCAAACTCTTATGATCAGTGAAAACATCAACATGGACACCAATACGCAACCCAACCCAACTCTCGAAGCATCATAGTACACCACAAAACCATCAACACCATTAAGCAAAGTCAAAAAAGAAGCTGAAGTGAGTCGAGTCTTCAACTCCTGAAAACTCTTCTCACAAGATTCGAACCACAAAAACTTCACTTTCTTTTAGGCCAACCGAGTCATAGGAAGCGCTATAGAGGATAAACCCTCAACAAAATAGCGGTAATAGCCAGCTAAACCCAAGAAACTTCAGATATCGATCGGAGAAATAGGTCTAGAACAATTTCTAACAGCTTCGGTCTTTTGGGGATCAACTCTAATACCCTCAGAAGAAATGATATGTACCAGAAAAGCAACTGACCTTAGCCAAAACTCACACTTACTGAACTTGGCAAACAACTTGTGATCTCTAAGGATTTGCAAGACAGTTCGTAGATTATCAGAATGTTCATCCTCACTACGAGAGTACACCAGTATATCATTGATGAAAACTATGACATACATATCCAGATATGATCTGAAAACTCGATTTATGAGGTCCATGAAAGCTGTTGGGGCATTAGTTAACTCAAAAGACATAAAAAGAACCTCAAAATGGCCATAACAATCTGGAAAGCGATTTTCGGGATGTCACACTCCCTAACTTTGAGTTGATGATAGCCGAAACAATGGTCTATCTTTGAGAAATAACCTGCACCTTGCAATTGGTAAAACAAATCATCTATTCTCGGAAGGGGGTACTTATTTTTTACGGTGACTTTATTAAGTTAGCATTAATCAATGCATATACGCAAAGAGCCATCTTTATTTCTCACAAACAACACAGGAGCACCCCTATTAAAAACACTAGGCCTTATGAAACCCTTATATAGTAGATCTTTGAGTTGCTCTTTCAACTCCTTAAATTCTGCAGGGGCCATACGGTAAGGAGGAATAGAAATTGGCTGAGTATCAGAAAGAAGATCAATCCCAAACTGTATCTCTCTATCGGGAGGTACCCCTAGGAGATCATCTAGAAATACATCAGAAAACTCATTGATGATGTTAATAGATTAGAGAGTTGGAGTCTCAGACTCAGTGTCTTAAACTCTAACCAAATGGTAAATACACCCCTTGGAAATAAGCTTTCTAGCTTTGAGGTAAGACATAAAATGACTCTTGCGTGACACAGAATTCCCAAACCACTCAAACACGGATGCACCCAAAAACTGAAACTTGACCACTCGGGTTCGATAATCAATAGAGGTATAAGAAGAATACAGCCAGTCCATACCCAGGATCATATTAAAATCTACCATGTCTAACTTAATCATATCAGCCAACAAGACTCTATGAAAAATGGTAATAGGACTCGTTTTATACACTTTCTGGGCAACATTCGAATCACCCACTAGGGTAGAAACTAGGGTAGGCTCAGGAATAATCTCAAGACTTATTTCAAAATTCACAGCAATCAAAGGTGTAACATATGAGAAACTGGATCCAGGATCCAACAAAGCATGCACATCAAACTAAAATATATGAAGCATACCAGTAACAACATCGGGAGAGTACTCCTATTCCTGGCGGGACGGTATAGCATAGAATCTATTCTGGCACTGCCTGCCAGCATTGCTAGAAGAAGCGCCCTGAGCTGGGGCTGGGCGAGTCACTGGAACTGGAGCACTAACAGTCTGAGTCTGGGTCTGAGAGAAATAGTCACGACGCCCTTGTCCATCCTGTGGACAATCTCTAACTCTATGACCCATGTCACCACACCAAAAACAACCCCTCTTCTTACCCCAACAGTCACCTGAATGAGCCCTACCGCACTTAGGACACAGGGGATGATTTGGCAAACTGCGGTCTAGTCTGACCTTGTATGTGCTGCTCGGACTTAGCTCTTTTATTCCCTCTCATTCTATCTCTCTCCTTAATCTTGTCTTCCTTAATATATTAGGCATGAGTCATCAGCCTAGAAAGATTCATCTCATTATTCAGCATAGCAGACCTACACTTCTTAACCACATAACTACATACTTTAGTCACAAACTTACTCATACTAGCCCGATTATCAGCCACTAAGTCAGGAGCATACTTGGCCAACTAATTAAACTTTAGAAAATACTCCTTAACAGTGATAGAGCCCTATCGCAGGTTCATAAACTCTTTCACCTTCACCTCCCTTATCTCCAAATGGAAAAACTTATCCAGGAATGTATCCTAGAACTCTTGCCAAGTTGTAGGGACAGCTCCCTCACCTCTACCTTTCCTCCAAGCAATAACCCAGTCATAAGCAAGGTCTTTCAACCTATATGCAGCCAACTCTACACTATGCTCCTCAGATACATGCATCACCCGAGTATTCTTCTGCACCTCCTCTAAAAATAACAGTGGATCCTCATCATACTTGAACCCATAGAATTTCGATGGATTCATCTGTATGAAGTCACGGATCCTGGCAGCGGCTAAATCACCTCTTTTATACTGCAGAGCGCGAGGCTGGGTTGGCCTAAACATTTATAGTAATAGCTTGGGCCAGCGCCTGAAAGGCTGGCCAAAGTTCAGCATGAGATATGTTTTTATTTAATGGGTTAGCGGGTTGACGTTGCTGACCATCATTATTTCTTCTCGCTCGATGTGGAGGTATATTTTTGAAAGAGGAGAGCACGAGTCAATAGCAGAGAGAGACACCTTAAGTACGATAGACTCCTGAAAGAAAGAATCATACTTTTTCCTGAAATGTCTTATAGCCTCTTGCTCATAGATGTGGTGCACTACACACCGATTATCAAGACTCTACTTAACGCATCTTGTCAGACTCCCTAAGACACCTTAAAACCTTAGGCTCTAATACCAAGTTTCTAACGCCTCAGAAAATGGGTTCTGGAGCGTCACACGGTGCTTAAGGCTACAATTAACCCCAAGCTAACCCTTTGATCCATTTTTATTCAGTTCAACACAAATTAACAGGGTTTCCATAAAAAACCCTCAAATATCAACAAAGTAATCATCATCTAAGAATGAAAGAATTTCAGAAAGATAACAAAATGTGACTTATTAGTCAACTCCCAACATCTATACTAGTCTGACAAGCCTCTAAGAAAATCAATAAGAGCAACGACCCATTGAGACATGCCCCAACTAAATCATACTCAGTTATCAAATGTAAACAATTCTGTGAAACCAACATCAGACATCATGTCCTCGGAACATGTGGACTCACCACAATAGAGGATATAGAATAGCGTGACCAAAGAATCACTATCGAACCTAGAACTGAGCACCTAAACCTACATTCTGAGAAAATGTAGCCGATATTTGAAGATATGGGTCAGTACCATAGAAAGAAACCGAGTATATAGAGGTGTATGCAGTTGTATAAACATCATCATCATAAATATTTATAAGAAATATATAGGATGTATGAAAGACTCACATAGCTCAAAGAAAATCATCATAATTATGAGAGGATGAAATAAGTACAATAACACATGTGAGTCATCACATAATTTATCAATCACTTTCAGTTTATCAAGAATATCAATTCTCATAATGTAAATATCATTTAAATCTTTCGAAAGAAGAACTTTCACAATTCCACTTTCAAATCACTTCACCATTCACCATAGACACAAGGAAACACACACACACTGGGAGATCCTATAACCGACATAAACCATGTGAGCTACATGCAGTCCAACGTACAACCCAAGTTGGGGAGATTCGTCCTATCCTTGCCATCGGAGTAGGACTATCGATATCAAATCCACATAAACTAGTGATCACTATATAAATCAGCCTCAAGCTCACTCCTACGGGGGCACGTATTTCTAGGGAAGTAAGTTCACTTTATACCTCCCACTTGGTGCTAAAGATTTTTCTCAGATTAGCTTAGATCATCTCAAAGACAATCCACAACAAAATAATTTCAGTAATATATAAATATACATCTGGAGCCATCATGCTTCCCATCTATCAAAATCAACCACGTTGTGGATTTCTTTAGTTCAAAACAACTCCATTAAGACCAAAAGGTCAAATCATTCAAAATATCTCAAATATTCAACATCAACGTGCTTATAGCACACACTTTCACAAAAAAAACATAATTTCCAATGGGGATTCATGACCTAAATATCAAAATCATGATAAATATTGTTCAAGATTCATGCTTTATATCACCACACTTGTAAATTCACTTTTTAAAATCATAAACGTCAAGATTTCATAATAATCATCATAAGATATGGGTTCATTCTTTAAATTCATAAAAATCAAATAAAAATTAGGCCTTTGTAAAGAAAATTAGTTTTGAGCACAAGAACGAAAGAGAGTTCTTGTTGAAAAACCCCACATACCTTGAATGATGTACTTTAGATCGATACTCATTTTTGAGATGTTAATCATTCCTTTGAATGATGGTTCTTGGAGTTCTTGAACTAGGAATTTGGAATCTTGAATAAATTTGCAGAATTAATGGTGAACTTTGGAGGTTCTTGAAGTTGGATGTAGGAGCTTAGGATTTTCATTTTGAGGGAGTTTGATGAAATATAACATATAAGGCTTCTAATAGGCTTTAATATAGG